>NC_092271.1:6322279-6576292 GCF_036320965.1 Panulirus ornatus | reverse complement strand
TGAAGAACTTGTAGATTTATGTGCTGAAAAAGGACTGGTGATTGGGAATACCTGGTTTAAAAAGAGAGATATACATAAGTATACGTATGTAAGTAGAAGAAATGGGCAGAGAGCGTTATTGGATTACGTGTTAATTGATAGACGCGCAAAAGAGAGACTTTTGGATGTTAATGTGCTGAGAGGTGCAACTGGAGGGATGTCTAATCATTATCTTGTGGAGGCGAAGGTGAAGATTTGTAGGGGTTTTCAGAAAAGAAGAGAGAATGTTGGGGTGAAGAGAGTGGTGAGAGTAAGTGAGCTTAGGAAGGAGACTTGTGTGAGTAAGTACCAGGAAAGACTGAGTACAGAATGGAAAAAGGCGAGAACAAAGGACGTAAGGGGAGTGGGGGAGGAATGGGATGTATTTAGGGAAGCAGAGATGGATTGAGCAAAAGATGCTTGTGGCATGAGAAGCGTGGGAGGTGGGTTGATTAGAAAGGGTAGTGAGTGGTGGGATGAAGAAGTAAGATTATTAGTGAAAAAGAAGAGAGAGGCATTTGGACGATTTTTGCAGGAAAAAAATGCAAATGAGTGGGAGATGTATAAAAGAAAGAGGCAGAAGGTCAAGAGAAAGGTGAAAGTGGTGAAAAAGAGGGCAAATGAGAGTTGGGGTGAGAGAGTATCATTAAATTTTAGGGAGAATAAGAAGATGTTTTGGAAGGATGTAAATAAAGTGCGTAAGACAAGGGGGCAAATGGGAACTTCAGTGAAAGGGGCTAATGGGGAGGTGATAACAAGAAGTAGTGATGTGAGAAGGAGGTGGAGTGAGTATTTTGAAGGTTTGTGGAATGTGTTTGATGATAGAGTGGCAGATATAGGGTGTTTTGGTCGAGGTGGTGTGCAAAGTGAGAGGGTTAGGGAAAATGATCTGGTAAACAGAGAAAGGGTAGTAAAAGCTTTTGCGGAAGATGAAAGCCGGCAAGGCAGCAGGTTTGGCTGGTATTGCAGTGGAATCTATTAAAAAGGGGGGTGACTGTATTGTTGACTGGTTGGTAAGGTTATTTAATGTATGTATGATTTATGGTGAGGTGCCTGAGGATTGGCGGAATGCTTGCATAATGCCATTGTACAAAGGCAAAGGGGATAAGAGTGAGTGCTCAAATTACAGAGGTATAAGTTTGTTGAGTGTTCCTGGTAAATTATATGGGAGGGTATTGATTGAGAGGGTGAAGGCATGTACAGAGCATCAGATTGGGGAAGAGCAGTGTGGTTTCAGAAGTGGTAGAGGATGTGTGGATCAGGTGTTTGCTTTGAAGAATGTATATGAGAAATACTTAGAAAAGCAAATGGATTTGTATGTAGCATTTATGGATCTGGAGAAGGCATATGATAGAGTTGATAGAGATGCTCTGTGGAAGGTATTAAGAATATATGGTGTGGGAGGCAAGTTGTCAGAAGCAGTGAAAAGTTTTTATCGAGGATGTAAGGCATATGTACGTGTAGGAAGAGAGGAAAGTGATAGGTTCTCAGTGAATGTAGGTTTGCGGCAGGGGTGTGTGATGTCTCTGTGGTTGTTTAATTTGTTTATGGATGGGGTTGTTAGGGAGGTGAATGCAAGAGTTTTGGAAAGAGGGGCAAGTATGCAGTCTGTTGTGGATGAGAGAGCTTGGGAAGTGAGTCAGTTGTTGTTCGCTGACGATACAGCGCTGGTGGCTGATTCATGCGAGAAACTGCAGTAGCTGGTGACTGAGTTTGGTAGTGTGAAAGAAGAAAGTTGAGAGTAAATGTGAATAAGAGCAAGGTTATTAGGTACACTAGGGTTGAGGGTCAAGTTAATGGGGAGGTAAGTTTGAATGGAGCAAAACTTTAGGGAATAAAGTGTTTTAGATATCTGGGAGTGGATCTGGCAGCGGATGGAACCATGGAAGCGGAAGGGAATGATAAGGTGGGGGAGGGGGCGAAAATTCTGGGAGCCTTGAAGAATGTATGGAAGTCGAGAACACTATTTCGGAAAGCAAAAATGGGTATGTTTGAAGGAATAGTGGTTCCAACAATGTTGTATGGTTGCGAGGCGTGGGCTATGGATAGAGTTGTGCGCAGGAGGGTGGATTTGCTGGAAGTGAGATGTTTGATGACAATATTTGGTGTGAGGTGGTTTGATCGAGTAAGTAATGTAAGGGTAAGAGAGATGTGTGGAAATAAAAAGAGTGTGGTTGAGAGAGCAGAAGAGGGTGTTTTGAAATGGTTTGGTCACATGGAGAGAATGAGTGAGGAAAGATTGACCAAGAAGATATATGTGTCAGAGGTGGAGGGAACGAGGAGAAGTGGGAGACCAAATTGGAGGTGGAAAGATGGAGTGAAAAAGATTTTGAGTGATCGGGGCTTGATGATGCAGGAGAGTGAAAGGCATGGAAGGAATAGAGTGAATTGGAACGATATGGTAACTGGGGTCGACGTGCAGTCAATGGATTGAACCAGGGCATGTGAAGCGTCTGGGGTAAACCATGGAAAATTCTGTGGGGCCTTGGATGTGGAAAGGGAGCTGTGGTTTCGGTGCATTATTACATGACAGCTAGAGGCTGAGTGTGAACGAATGTGTCCTTTGTTGGCTTTTCCTAGCGCTGCCTCGCGCATATGAGGGGGGAGGGGGTTGTTATTCTATATGTTGCGAGGTGGCGATGGGAATATATAAAGGCAGACAGTATGAATTATGTACATGTGTATATATGTATATGTCTGTGTGTGTATATATATCTATACACTGAGATGTATAGGTATGTATATTTGCGTGTGTGGACGTGCATATATATACATGTGTATGTGGGTGGGTTGGGCCATTCTTTCGTCTGTTTCCTTGCGCTACCTCGCTAGTGCGGGAAACAGCGACAAAGCAAAGTAAATAAATATAATAAATATATATATATATATATATATATATATATATATATATATATATATATATATATATATATATATATATATATATATATATATATATATATATATATATATATATATATATTGCAGTGGGTCACAGTCGTGCGCATGATTTATCATTTGCTGATAAGCACGAGATGAATGAACACGATAGGCCCCAAGCGCACTTTCGTGTAATGATTACATCGGCAGGAGACATACAAGAATCAGATAGAAGACTTTGTTCATATTCAAAGAAGATGCGGAGCTTAGACGCGGTTGGTGGTGCTCGGGTCCGGCACCGTGTCTGTCATTACATATTACATGGACAAGACAGGGAACCGTTTACAAATTTTTTCAGTTACAGAACTCTCCACTTTATACAAACCATCACTAATTCATGTACAATTCTTTGTGTGTATAATAGAAGATTCAATGAAATTTCTCTTAGTCAAGGTGTTACAGGTCATTTCTGAATTAACGTTCTCCAGTGAATACAATGGTCACATAATTCAACATGATTAAACAAAGCATTTGATTCTTGTCCTGTTCTTGTACAATGTTAATGTTGCTTCAGTTAAAGATCCTTACCAGTCTGCCAAGTATGAAACGTATTACAGTTTTTACAAGGCATTCTGTAAACACAGCCCGCAGAATTTTCTGGTGAATTTCTGTTTAAGGTATTTTTGATAGTATTGTTATTGTTGAAGGCTACATTCATGTTGAAGGATTTAAGCAAGCTGGGAAGTAACATGAAATTATCACTAAATGGGAGAACTGAAAAATACTTAGTATCAAGGTGATGCATAGGGGTTATCAAGGTGATGCATAGGGGTTATCAAGGTGATGCATAGGGGTTATCAAGGTGATGCATAGGGGTTATCAAGGTGATGCATAGGGGTTATCAAGGTGATGCATAGGGGTTATCAAGGTGATGCATAGGGGTTATCAAGGTGATGCATAGGGGTTATCAAGGTGATGCATAGGGGTTATCAAGGTGATGCATAGGGGTTATCAAGGTGATGCATAGGGGTTATCAAGGTGATGCATAGGGATTATCAAGGTGATGCATAGGGGTTATCAAGGTGATGCATAGGGGTTATCAAGGTGATGCATAGGGGTTATCAAGGTGATGCATAGGGGTTATCAAGGTGATGCATAGGGGTTATCAAGGTGATGCATAGGGGTTATCAAGGTGATGCATAGGGGTTATCAAGGTGATGCATAGGGGTTATCAAGGTGATGCATAGGGGTTATCAAGGTGATGCATAGGGGTTATCAAGGTGATGCATAGGGGTTATCAAGGTGATGCATAGGGGTTATCAAGGTGATGCATAGGGGTTAACTCTGTAAAATGTTTTCTTTGTCAGCCGAAGAGAATTATCAATGAAAGATCTAGGATACTTTAACTTGGATACAATAGAATATATCTTCTCAAATTCATTATTAATAAATTCTGGATTGCATATACGTGATGCCCAAAGAAAACTCGACTAGATAATTGTTTAACTCTGTCGTGTTTATCTGAGTAATGATAAACATAAGAACAAACACTGGTGGGTATTCTGTAAATGCTAAGCTTGAACATGTTTCCAGCCATATGGATCATGCAATCTAAAAATGGCTGTATACATTTATCATCCACTTCCACAGTAAACTTGATCGAAGGTACTAGATTGTTAAGCAAAGGAAGAAGTATTTGTCAATTTTCGCTTCTTGGCTGAACACAAAGAACTTCCTCCCCATATCTAAGCCAGATTGTCTTAGTGGGTAAGATATCCCTTAGTAATTCTGTCTCAAGGAACTGCATGCAAAGATTACTTAATACTGGTGAGAGAGGGTTACTCGTCACCCTACCAAACTTCTAAGCATAATGTTTTCCATCGAACTGAAATACAGTCTTTCATAATCAATTCTATCAGTTCAAGAAACACAGGGTTCGAAACAGGTAAATCAAGATTATCCAAGGCATCAACCAGGTATTCTAAGAAGTCATCAACTGGAACTTATATGAACAAGGATGATATATTAAAACTTACAGATCTGATATCGAAATTAACTTCAGTAATATTAAGCTTGTTAACTAAATCTACACCGTTCATGGTAGTAGAATCTGAAATATTTTCATCATTGTCCCCTCATTACTATATATGTATGGACTCATCAAAACATAAGCCAAACTATCCACCAACACCAATAGTGAGTTCGGTGAGCTCAATCACGTAACGATATCAACATAATTAGTTTCTTCATTAAGCCATTTGTTGGTAATATATCAAATTCTAATGTCATGAACAATGTAGATTTCGTGAAGAACCTTAATAATATGCAGGTTGATTTTGATTTCAAACTGGTAAGGTAAGTCTTGATGTTTCATCCTTGTTCACAAAAGTTCCAGTTGATGATCAGCTTAAAATATCTTATTGATGTCTTGGATGATTGTGATTTACCTGTTTCAAATTATGTTTCTTGAACTGATAAAATTGTGTATAAAGGATTCTGTATCTCAGTTCAATGGATAATGTTATGCTCAGAAGTTGATATAGCAATGGGTAACCCTCTTAAACCTGTATCAAGTAATCTTTACATGGAGATATATAGATGATGTTCTTTGTGTTAGGCAAGCAAACGAAAATTAACAAAGATTTCTCCCTTTATTTCACAATTTAGTACCTTCCATCAAATTTACTGTGGAAGGGGAAAATAACTGTTTATTACCATTTCTAGATTGCTTGATCCATAAGGTTGGAAGCACGTTTAAGTTTAGCATAAATAGAAAACTCATCAATGTTTATTCATTTATTCATTATTCCGCAGCTCAACATGACCGAGTTATACAGTCATTATTCCAGTGATGTTCCGCAGGGCTAACATTAAGTATATGTAATTCAGAATTTATCAATAATGGATTGAGACGATATTCTCTACTGCATCTAAGTTAAAGTATCCTAGATCTTTCATTGATAAATCTCTTGAGCTGGCAAAGAAATTCTTTTAAGGAATCTTTTAGTTCTCCCATTTAGATAATTTCGTTACTCCCCAGCGCTCTTAAACGCTTTGATGACAATGTAGTCTCCTGTAATAACAATATTATTAAAAAATATCGTAATAAAAAACTCGCCAGAAGATACTGCGGGCTGTAGCATGTTCTATATTGGGCAGACTGATAAGAATCTCTACGTTAGACTTAAACAACACGAATATAGTATAAGAACAGGACAAGAATTAAATGCTTTGTTCAATCATGTTGAACATTATGATCATTGTATTGAATGGAGTAATGCTAATCAGATTATTCACCGTGACTCCTTGACCAAGAGAAATATCAGTGAATCTTCTCTTATTACATAAATAAAGACTTGTAACATGAATATTGGTGAAGGTCTATACAAACTGAATAGCTTTGTCGTCGGCATAACTTTTCAAATGGTTTCCTGTCTTGTTAACATGATAGAAGTTAGTGACAGACACGATGCCAGACCCGAACACCACCAACCGGAAACACTTGTGAACCAACAGCGTCTTACCTTTGCCTTTTCTTCGAATGTAAAGTGACTGTTATGTCTTCTTTCTAATTCTTGTATGTCCTCTGACGATGTGATCATTACATGAAAGTGCACTTGCGGCTCATTGTGTTTCATTTTCCTCATGGTTATCAAGAAATATGCACGAGACCGGGTGAGCAATGTGGCAGTTGAGGGTATGAGTGATGCACATGCGGTATTCAGTGCTTTGAATGGAAATAGTGAAGAGTTTGTGGATTTGTGTGCTGAAAAAGGACTGGTGATTGGGAATACCTGGTTTAAAAAGAGAGATATATATAAGTATACGTATGTAAGTAGGAGAGATGGTCAAAGGGCATTACTGGAGTAGGGCATTACTGGATTGATAGGCGTGTAAAAAGACACTTTGGACGTTAATGTGCTGAGAGGGACAGTTGGAGGGATGTTTGATCATTATCTTGTGGAGGCGAAGGTGAAGATTTGTAGAGGTTTTCAAAAAAGAAGAGAGAATGTTGGGGAGATGAGTGGTGAGAGTAAGTGAGCTTGGAGAGGAGACATGTGTAAGGAAGTACCAGGGGAGATTGAGTATAGAATGGCGAAAGGTGAGAGCAAAGGACGTAAGGGAAGTGGGTAAGGAATGGGAGTAAATGTGAATAAGAGCAAGAATATTAGGTTCAATAGGGTTGAGAGACAAGTTAATTGGGATGTAAGTTTGAATGGAGAAAAATTGGAGGAAGTGAAGTGTTTTAGATATCAGCAGCGGTTGGAACCATGGAAGCGTAAGTGAGAAACATGGTGGGGAGGGGGCGAATGTTCTGGGAGCGATGAAGAATGTGGAAAAAGAGAACATTATCTCGGGTAGCAAAAATAAGTATGTTTGAAGGAATAGTAGTTCTAACAAAGTTATAAGGTTGCGAGGCGTGGGCTATAGATAAGGTTGCACGGAGGAGGGTGGTTGTGTCGGAAATGAAATGTTTGAGGATAATATGTGGTGTGAGGTTGTTTGATCGAGTAAGTAATGAAAGGGTAAGAGAGATGTGTGGTAATAAAAAAAGTGCGGTTGTCAGAGCAGAAGAGGGTGTATTGAAATGGTTTGGACACATGGAGAGAATGAGTGAGGAAAGATTGACAAAGATGACATATGTGTCAGATGTGAAGGGAACAAGGGGAAGAGGGAGACCAAATTGGAGGTGGAAGGATGGAGTGAAAAAGATTATGAGCGATCGGGGCCTGAACATACAAGACGGTGAGACGTGCAAGCGAATTGGAACTATGTGGGATGTCAGGGTTGACGTGCTGTTAATGGATTGAACCAGGGCATGTGAAACGTCTGGGGTAAACCATGGAGAGGTCTGTGGGGCCTGGATGTGGATCGGGAGCTGTGGTTTCGGTGTATCACACATTACAGGTAGAGAATGAGAGTAAACGAATGTGGCCTTTTTTGTCTGTTTTCCTGGTGTTACCTCGCTCAAGCAGGGTTTAGTGATGCTGTTTCCTGTTGGGCGTGGTAGCGCCAGGAATGGAAGTAGGCAAGCAAATTTGAATATGTACATATGCATATATTCCTCTAAGTCCACGGGGAAAATGAAACACGATAAGTTCCCAAGTGCACTTTCGTGTTATAATCACATCATCAGGGGAGACACAAGATAGAAATATAAGTCAGTTGATATACAACGAAGAGACGTAGCTAGGACGCCATTTGGTAAACAAGTGATTGGTCAAGGCAGACAACGAGCGTATCATAAACTTATTATGTGGACAAGAAGGGGTATTGTTTACAAATTCTATCAACAATAAAGCTATCCAATTTGTATAGACTTTCACTAATATCAAGGTTATAATTCTTTGGGTATTTGATAATACCTGGGAATAGGGGAGAAAGAATACTTCCCACGCATTCCTCACGTGTCGTAGAAGGCGACTAAAGAGGACGGGAGCGGGAGGCCAGAAACCCTCCCTTCCTTGTATTTTGACTTTCTAAAAGGGGAAACATAAGAAGGAGTCAGGCGGGGAGTGCTCATCCTCCTCGAAGGCTCAGATTGGGGTGTCTAAATGTGTGCGGATGTAACCAGGATGAGAAAAAAGGAGAGATAGGTAGTATGATTGAGGAAAGGGACTTGGATGTTTTGGCTCTGAGTGAAACGAAGCTCAAGGGTAAAGGGGAAGAGTGGTTTGGGAATGTGTTGGAAGTAAAGTCAGGGGTTAGTAAGAGGACAAGAGCAAGGGAAGGAGTAGCACTGCTCCTGAAACAGGAGTTGTGGGAGTATGTGATAGAGTGTAAGAAATTAAATTCTAGATTGATATGGGCAAAACTGAAAGTTGATGGAGAGAGATGGGTGCATATGCACCTGGGCATGGGAAGAAAGATCATGAGAGGCAAGTGTTTTGGGAGCAGGTGCATGAGTGTGTTAGCGGTTTTGATACACAAGACCGGGTTATAGTGATGGGTGATTTGAATGCAAAGGTGAGTAATGTGGCAGTTGAGGGAATAATTGGTATACATGGGGTGTTCAGTGTTGTAAATGGAAATGGTGAAGAGCTTGTGGATTTGTGTGCTGAGAAAGAACTAGTGATTGGGAATACCTGGTTTAAAAAGCGAGATATACATAAGTATACGTATGTAAGTAGGAGACATGGCCAGAGAGCGTTATTGGATTACTTGTTAACTGATAGGCGCGCGAAAGAGAGACTTTTGGATGTTAATGTGCTGAGAGGTGCAACTGGAGGGATGTCTGATCATTATCTTGTGGAGGCGAAGGTGAAGATTTGTATGGGTTTTCAGAAAAGAAGAGAGAATGTTGGGGTGAAGAGAGTGGTGAGAGTAAGTGAGCTTGGGAAGGAGACTTGTGTGAGTAAGTACCAGGAGAGACTGAGTACAGAATGGAAAAAGGTGAGAACAAAGGACCTAAGGGGAGTGGTGGAGGAACGGGATGTATTTGGGTAAGCAGTGATGGCTTGCGCAAAAGATGCTTGTGGCATGAGAAGCGTGGGAGGTGGGTTGATTAGAAAGGGTAGTGAGTGGTAGGATGAAGAAGTAAGATTATTAGTGAAAGAGAAGAGATAGGCATTTGGACGATTTTTGCAGGGAAATAATGCAAATAAGTGGGAGATGTATAAAAGAAAGAGGCAAGAGGTCAAGAGAAAGGTGCAAGAGGTGAAAAAGAGGGCAAATGAGAGTTGGGGTGAGAGAGTATCATTAAATTTTAGGGAGAATAAAAAGATGTTTTGGAAGGAGGTAAATAAAGTGCGTAAGACAAGGGAGCAAATGGGGACTTCAGTGAAGGGGGCTAATGGGAAGGTGATAACAAGTAGTGGTTATGTGAGAAGGAGATGGAGTGAGTATTTTGAAGGTTTGTTGAATGTCTTTGATGATAGAGAGGAAGATATAGGATGTTTTGGTCGAAGTGGTGTGCAAAGTGAGAGGGCTGGGGCAAATGATTTGATAAACAGTGAAGAGGTAGTAAAAGCTTTGCGGAAGATAAAAGCCGGCAAGGCAGCAGGTTTGGCGGGTGTTGCAGTGGAATCTATTAAATTGGGGGTGACTGTATTGTTGACTGGTTGGTAAGGTTATTTAATGTATGTATGACTCATGGTGAGGTGCCTGAGGATTGGCGGAATGCTTGCATAGTGCCATTGTACAAAGGCAAAGGGGTTAAGAGTGAGTGCTCAAATTACATAGGTATAAGTTTGTTAAGTATTCCTGGTAAATTATATGGGAGGGTATTGATTGAAAGGATGAAGGCATGTACAGAGCGTCAGATTGGGGAATAGCAGTGTGGTTTCAGAAGTGGTAGAGGATGTGCGGGTCAGGTGTTTGCTTTGAAGAATGTATGTGAGAAATACTTAGAAAAGCAAATGGATTTGTATGTAGCATTTATGGATCTTGAGAGCGCATGTGATAGAGGTGATAGAGATGCTCTGTGGAAGGTATTAAGAATATATGGTGTGGGAGGCAAGTTGTTAGAAGCAGTGAAAAGTTTTTATCGAGGATGTAAGGCATGTGTACGTGTAGGAAGAGAGGAAAGTGATTGGTTCTCAGTGAATGTAGGTTTGCGGCAGGGATGTGTGATGTCTCCATGGTTGTTTAATTTGTTTATGGATGGGGTTGTTAGGGAGGTGAATGCAAGAGTTTTGGAAAGAGGGGCAAGTATGCAGTCTGTTGTGGATGAGAGAGCTTGGGAAGTGAGTCAGTTGTTGTTCGCTGATGACACAGCGCTGGTGGCTGATTCATGTGAGAAACAGCAGAAGCTGGTCTCAGTCTCTAGCTGTCATGTAATAATGCACCGAAACCACAGCTCCCTTTCCACATCCAGGCCACACAGAACTTTCCATGGTTTACCCAAGACGCTTCACATGCCCTGGTTCAATCCATTGACAGCACGGCGACCCCGATATACCACATCGTTCCAATTCACTCTATTCCTTGCACGCCTTTCACCCTCCTGCATGTTCAGGCACCGATCACTCAAAATTTTTTTCACTCCATCTTTCCACCTCCAATCTGGTCTCCCACTTCTTGTTCCCTCCACGTCTGACATATCTGACATATGCTGTCGGTGGATTGAATCAAGGCATGTGAAGCGTCTGGGGTAAACCATGGAAAGCGGTGTAGGTATGTATATTTGCGTGTGTGGACGTATGTATATACATGTGTAGGGGGGGGGGGGGTTGGGTCATTTCTTTCGTCTGTTTCCTTGCGCTACCTCGCAAACGCGGGAGACAGCGACAAAGTATAATAAAAAAAAATGAATATATATATATATATATTTCTTTTCTTTTAAACTATTCGCCATTTCCCGCGTTAGCGAGGTAGCGTTAAGAACAGAGGACTGGGCGTTTTTGGAATATCCTCACCTGGCCCCCTGTATTCCTTCTTTTGGAAAATTAAAAAAAAAACGAGAGGGGAGGATTTCCAGCCCCCCGCTCCCTCCCCTTTTAGTCGCCTTCTACAACACGCAGGGAATACGTGGGAAGTATTCTTAATCCCCTATCCCTAGGGATATGGGATATAATGGGATATAATGCTCTCCCATATATATATATATATATATATATATATATATATATATATATATATATATATATATATATATATATATATATATATATGGGAGAGCATTAAATCCCATTATATCCCATATCCCTGGGGATATGGGATATATCTATTCTATCCCTGGGGATAGGGGATTAAGAATACTTCCCACGTATTCCCTGCGTGTCGTAGAAGGCGACTAAAAGGGGAGGGAGCGGGGGGCTGGAAATCCTCCCCTCTCGGTTTTTTATTTTCTTTTTTTTTTTCAAAAGAAGGAACAGAGAATTGGGCCAGGTGAGGGTATTCCCTCAAAGGCCCAGTCCTCTGTTCTTAACGCTACCTCGCTAATGCGGGAAATGGCGAATAGTTTGAAAGAAAAGAAAATATATATATATATATATATATATATATATATATATATATATATATATATATATATATATATATATATATATATATATATATATATATATATATAAATATATTGCATTACAATGTAATGCATTACAATTCATGAAACGTATAAATGGCGTTGACAGTGAAATTTCAAAGCAAAACAGCCATAATCCACACAATGATGAAACAGTACAGAAGGTTGAAATAATCCCAATACAAATTACTAAGCTGACACCATTATGTATACAACAGTGAATTATCATGAATCAATTTGCATGACGTTACATGAGTAATACCTTTACCAAAAAGGTCTTTCAGTCTCATGATATCATACTGTTTTCTAATTGAATATGTTAAGGGACAGACGTGTTCTAACATATGTCACTCTGTCTGGATCAGCCCACAAACACATAACCGGGTCAGACGGCAACACCAAGCTGTGTCCACATACGCGGGTCTAGTGGATGTCTGTCATGTAACTCTCTTGACATGTTTGGTCTTGTATATCTCGCTCCTGTACTGAAAAGTTCAGGTTAATTTCCTTATATACGAGACACCTTGATGAACCTAAGTTACACATCATGTTACGAACATTTCATACTAGTAAGCATTTCTCGGGTATTTCATTTTTTAATAAGTTCACCAACAGTTTTTCTTGTATGTGTATTTGAGTTAATAACAGTTATAACGACAAGTGAGAGTGGGTCGTCATGCATCCCGGTCCTATCAGACCAAATTCTATGACCAAACTTGTGTTGATTCCGTTTAACCAAAACTTGTGGTGTCGGGTAACCTGCCTCAGTGTAGGTTCCACGTCGACCTCCTCACCTCCAGCAGTTGTCTTAATGCCCAGGTGTACGACGGGCTTGACCCACCCAAGACTCGCACATTAGGCAGGAGATCAGTGCCGTACCAAACACTCTCCACTTCACAATGAATGAGACACCGCTGTTCTTTTTTACTCCAGATGTATTCATCAAATTGCAACATAGCTTATTCTTTGCATGTGACTGAACAGCTGAGGAGACAGAACCATCACTTGTGAACGGTGGACCAAACACACATAACTGGTGCACTGCTCCATAACCAACACGTTCACGTTGATCACCTCCGTGTTCTCATTTTTACCAATGATCACACAGAATTTTGTCTTGCTAGTATTTATTACCATACCACAATGTAGCTGACATTACTGATAAGTTATTACCATACCACAATGTAGCTGACAGTACTGATAAGTTATTACCATACCACAATGTAGCTGACAGTACTGATAAGTTATTACCATACCACAATGTAGCTGACAGTACTGATAAGTTATTACCATACCACAATGTAGCTGACAGTACTGATAAGTTATTACCATACCACAATGTAGCTGACAGTACTGATAAGTTATTACCATACCACAATGTAGCTGACAGTACTGATAAGTTATTACCATACCACAATGTAGCTGACAGTACTGATAAGTTATTACCATACCACAATGTAGCTGACAGTACTGATAAGTTATTACCATACCACAATGTAGCTGACAGTACTGATAAGTTATTACCATACCACAATGTAGCTGACAGTACTGATAAGTTATCTCTAACTTCTTCATCATGTTGTGCCTGCTTATTGAGAGCCTTACAGTATCATCCATCAAGACTAAAATATGTAACCATTGTAAAAATTCTTCTGGGTGACATTTTTGTTTCATCACATTTATTAATTCATTAACAAAATGTACAAATATGAGACGAAGTTCGAGCCATGCCTGACACCCAACCTGACTGAAGTGCCCACAATACTTCTAGTTAGACGATACATTAACATTACTGCTGCTAGCACTACCACCCCACATCCCAACCTCTTCAGAACTGACAACAGTTTTTGCCTGGGGACTTGATCATATGTCTTGAAGACATCAGTAAAAGTCACCATTAGTTTCATTGTTCTGCTTGCCGTACGTGCGTGTGTGCATGGAGGAAACACAGTAACCTACAGGCACGGAAGGTTCTCCTGTACCTCGGTCTCTTCCCTGAACCAACTCATACCATTTCGCAATGCGCTTCATTACACTTATCCCTCTATGATCATTATGGCTAACATCCAGTGGCCTGGAAGCAGAGCAAACACACGTGGAGGGGCCAACACGCTGCATCAAGCTTCATGTTTCCATCATGTTGGAGCAGATTTGCGGCCCAGATGGGCTGGTCCTACACGGGGAGGGAGGGGGCATCCGTTGTTACCTCATCTACATTATGACCTGCCATCTTCTCATGGTTCAATATGATCAGTTTTACATTATGACATGCCATCTTCTCATGGTTCAATATGGTCAGTTTTACATTATGACCTGCCATCTTCTCATGGTTCAATATGGTCAGTTTTACATTATGACATGCCATCTTCTCATGGTTCAATATGGCCAGTTTTACATTATGACCTGCCATCTTCTCATGGTTCAATTTGGTCAGTTTTACATTATGACCTGCCATCTTCTCATGGTTCAATTTGGTCAGTTTTACATTATGACCTGCCATCTTCTCATGGTTCAATATGGTCAGTTTTACATTATGACCTGCTATCTTCTCATGGTTCAATATGGTCAGTTTTACATTATGACCTGCTATCTTCTCATGGTTCAATATGGTCAGTTTTACATTATGACCTGCCATCTTCTCATGGTTCAATATGGTCAGTTTTACATTATGACCTGCCATCTTCTCATGGTTCAATTTGGTCAGTTTTACATTATGACCTGCTATCTTCTCATGGTTCAATATGGCCAGTTTTACATTATGACCTGCCATCTTCTCATTGGTCAATATGGTCAGTTTTACATTATGACCTGCCATCTTCTCAAGGTTCAATATGGTCAGTTTTACATTATGACCTGCCATCTTCTCATGGTTCAATTTGGTCAGTTTTACATTATGACCTGCTATCTTCTCATGGTTCAATATGGCCAGTTTTACATTGTGACCTGCCATCTTCTCATTGGTCAATATGGCCAGTTTTACATTATGACCTGCTATCTTCTCATGGTTCAATATGGTCAGTTTTACATTATGACCTGCTATCTTCTCATGGTTCAATATGGTCAGTTTTACATTATGACCTGCCATCTTCTCATGGTTCAATATGGTCAGTTTTACATTATGACCTGCCATCTTCTCATGGTTCAATTTGGTCAGTTTTACATTATGACCTGCTATCTTCTCATGGTTCAATATGGCCAGTTTTACATTATGACCTGCCATCTTCTCATTGGTCAATATGGTCAGTTTTACATTATGACCTGCCATCTTCTCAAGGTTCAATATGGTCAGTTTTACATTATGACCTGCCATCTTCTCATGGTTCAATTTGGTCAGTTTTACATTATGACCTGCTATCTTCTCATGGTTCAATATGGCCAGTTTTACATTGTGACCTGCCATCTTCTCATTGGTCAATATGGCCAGTTTTACATTATGACCTGCTATCTTCTCATGGTTCAATATGGTCAGTTTTACATTATGACCTGCTATCTTCTCATGGTTCAATATGGTCAGTTTTACATTATGACCTGCCATCTTCTCATGGTTCAATATGGCCAGTTTTACATTATGACCTGCTATCTTCTCATGGTTCAATATGGCCAGTTTTACATTATGACCTGCCATCTTCTCATGGTTCAATTTGGTCAGTTTTACATTATGACCTGCCATCTTCTCATGGTTCAATATGGTCATTTTAACATTATGACCTGCCATCTTCTCATGGTTCAATATGGCCACTTTTACATTATGACCTGCTATCTTCCCATGGTTCAATATGGCCAGTTTTACATTATGACCTGCCATCTTCTCATGGTTCAATATGGTCAGTTTTACATTATGACCTGCCATCTTCTCATGGTTCAATTTGGTCAGTTTTACATTATGACCTGCCATCTTCTCATGGTTCAATATGGTCAGTTTTACATTATGACCTGTCATCTTCTCATGGTTCAATATGGTCAGTTTTACATTATGACCTGTCATCTTCTCATGGTTCAATTTGGTCAGTTTTACATTATGACCTGTCATCTCATGGTTCAATATGGTCAGTTTTACATTATGACCTGTCATCTTCTCATGGTTCAATTTGGTCAGTTTTACATTATGACCTGTCATCTTCTCATGGTTCAATTTGGTCAGTTTTAAATTCTTCGTCACTGATACAAGTTTTCACAAGGTTTGGCTACACCAAATTTACCTTTCCAATTAATAACTACACACACACTCACACACACACACACACACACACACACACACACACACACACACACACACACACACACACACACACACACATGCACACAGACGGAATAAGCTAGGATGTGTGTGTATGTGCATATATACACTGGAGTAAAGACATACTCCATATATAGAAGGTTAAGCGAGGGGTCAACATGAGTGTAAAGCTCTCTCAGTAACACACAAACAGTAACCATACACACACACACACACACACACACACACACACGCGCGCGCGCGCGCGCGGGCGCGCAACATGGCTCTGCCGGAGGTGCACATGTGAAACGCTGAAACATATGTAGGAAGGCCCTACATTTGAGACTTATGTAGGAAGGCCATACATGAGACACGTGTGTAGGAAGACCATACGTGTGAGACGTGTGTAGGAAGACCATACATGTGAGACGTTTGTAGGAAGACCATACGTGTGAGACGTGTGTAGGAAGGTCGTACATGTGAGAGGTGCGTAGGAAGGACATACATGAGAGACGTGTGTAGGACCATGCATGTGAGACGTGTGTGGGGAGGCCATACATGTAAGACGTGTGTACGAAGGCCATACATGGGAGACGTGTGTAGGAAGACCATACGTGTGAGACGTGTGTAAGAAGACCATACGTGTGAAACGTGTGTAGGAAGACCATACATGTAAGACGTGTGTAGGAAGGCCATACATGAGAGACGTGTGTAGGTAGATCATACGTGTGAGACGTTTGTACGAAGGCCATACACGTGAGACGTTTGTAGGGAGGTCATACATGAGACACATGTGTAGGAAGACCATACATGTGTTACGTGTGCAGGAACACCATACTTGTGAGACGTGTAGGAAGGCCATTCATGTGAAACGTGTGTAGGAAGACCATACATGTGAGACGTGTGTAGGAAGACCATACATGTGAGACGTGTTTAGGGAGACCATATAGGTGAGACGTGGGTAGGAAGGACATACATGTGAGACGTGTGTAGAAAGGTCGTACATGTGAGACGTGTGCAGGAAGACTATACATGTGAGACGTGTGTAGGAAGGCCATACTTGTGAGACGCGTGTAGGAAGACATAAACATGAGACGTTTGTAGGAAGACCATACGTGTGAGACGTGTGTAGGAAGGTCGTACATGTGAGAGGTGTGTAACAGGACATACATGAGAGACGTGTGTAGGACCATGCATGTGAGACGTGTGTAGGAAGGCCATACATGTGAGACGTGTGTAGGAAGACATACATGTGTGACGTGTGCAGGAAGACCATACAGATGAGACGTGTGTAGGAAAGCCATACATTTGAGACATGTGCAGGAAGACCATACAAGTGAGACGTGTAGGAAGGCCATTCATGTGAGACGTGTGTAGGAAGACCATACATGTGAGATGTGTGTAGGAAGGCCATACATGTGAGACGTGTGTAGGAAGACCATACATGTGTGACGTGTGCAGGACACCATACATATGAGACGTGTGTAGGAAGACCATACATGTGAGACGTGTGTAGGAAGACCATACATGTGTGACGTGTGCAGGAAGACCATATATATGAGACGTGTGTAGGAAAGCCATACATTTGAAACATGTGCAGGAAGACCATACATGTGAGACGTGTAGGAAGGCCATTCATGTGAGACGTGTATAGGAAGACCATACATGTGAAAAGTGTGTAGGAAGGCCATTCATGTGAGACATGTGTAGGAAGACCATACATGTGAGACGTGTGTAGGAAGGCCATTCATGTAAGACGTGTGTAGGAAGACCATACATGTGAGACGTGTGTAGGAAGGCCATACATGTGAGACGTGTGTAAGAAGACCATACATGCGAGATGTGTGTAGGACGACCATATAGGTGAGACGTGTTTAAGAAGACCATACATGTGAGACGTGAGTAGGAAGACCATATAGGTGAGACGTGGGTAGGAAGACCATATATGAGAGACGTGTGTAGGAAGACCATATAGGTGAGACGTGGGTAGGAAGACCATACGTGTGAGACGTGTGTAGGAAGACATACATGTAAGACGTGTGTAGGAAGGCTATTCATGAAAGACGTGTGTAGAAAGACCATACATGTGAGACGTGTGTGGGAAGGCAATACATGTGAGACGTGTGTAGGAAGACCATACATGTGAGATGTATGTAGGAGGCGGTATATGAGAGAAGTATGCAGGAAAGCCATACATGAGAGACGTGTGTAGGAAGACCATACATGAGAGACGTGTGTAGGAAGACCATACATGTGAGACGTGTGTAGGAAGGCCATTCATGTGAGACGTGTGTAGGAAGACCATACGTGTGAGACGTGTGTAAGAAGGCCATACACGTGAGACGTGTGTAGGAAGACCATACATGTGAGAGGTGTGTAGGAAGACCATACATGTGAGAGGTTTGTAGGAAGACCATACATGTGAGACGTGTGTAGGAAGACCATACATATGAGACGTGTGTAGGAAGAACATACTTGTGAGACGTGTTTAGGAAGGCCATTCATGTGAGAGGTGTGTAGGAAGACCATACATGTGAGAGGTGTGTAGGAAGGCCATACATGTGAGAGGTGTGTAGGAAGACCATACATGTGAGACGTTTGTAGGAAGACCATACATGTGAGAGGTGTGTAGGAAGACCATACATGTGAGACGTGTGTAGGAAGACCATATGTGTGAGAGGTGTGTAGGAAGACCATACATGTGAGAGGTGTGTAGGAAGGCCATACATGTGAGAGGTGTGTAGGAAGACCATACATGTGAGAGGTGTGTAGGAAGACCATACATGTAAAAGGTGTGTAGGAAGACCATACATGTGAGACGTTTGTAGGAAGACCATACATGTGAGAGGTGTGTAGGAAGACCATACATGTGAGAGGTGTGTAGGGAGACCATACATGTGAGACGTGTGTAGGAAGGCTATACATGTGAGAGGTGTGTAGGAAGGCCATACATGTGAGACGTGTGTAGGAAGACCATACATGTGAGACGTTTGTAGGAAGACCATACATGTGAGACGTGTGTAGGAAGGCCAGACATGTGAGACGTGTGTAGGAAGGCCATACATGTGAGACGTGTGTAAGAAGGCCATACATGTGAGACGTGTGTAGGAAGGCCATACATGTGAGACGTGTGTAGGAAGGCCATACATGTGAGACGTGTGTAGGAAGGCCATACATGTGAGACGTGTGTAGGAAGGCCATACATGTGAGACGTGTGTAGGAAGGCCATACATATCAGACGTGTGTAGGAAGGCCATACATGTGAGACGTGTGTAGGAAGGCCATACATGTGAGACGTGTGTAGGAAGGCCATACATGTGAGACGTGTGTAGGAAGGCCATACATGTGAGACGTGTGTAGGAAGACCATACATGTGAGACGTGTGTAGGAAGACCATACATGTGAGACGTGTGTAGGAAGGCCATACATGTGAGACGTGTGTAGGAAGGCCATACATGTGAGACGTGTGTAGGAAGGCCATACATGTGAGACGTGTGTAGGAAGGCCATAGATGTGAGACGTGTGTAGGAAGGCCATACATGTGAGACGTGTGTAGGAAGGCCATACATGTGAGACGTGTGCAGGAAGGCCATACATATCAGACGTGTGTAGGAAGGCCATACATATCAGACGTGTGTAGGAAGGCCATACATATCAGACGTGTGTAGGAAAGCCATACATATCAGACGTGTGTAGGAAGGCCATACATATCAGACGTGTGTAGGAAGGCCATACATGTGAGACGTGTGTAGGAAGGCCATACATGTGAGACGTGTGTAGGAAGGCCATACATATCAGACGTGTGTAGGAAGGCCATACATATCAGACGTGTGTAGGAAGGCCATACATATCAGACGTGTGTAGGAAGGCCATACATATCAGACGTGTGCAGGAAGGCCATACATATCAGACGTGTGTAGGAAGGCCATACATGTGAGACGTGTGCAGGAAGGCCATACATATCAGACGTGTGTAGGAAGGCCATACATGTGAGACGTGTGTAGGAAGGCCATACATGTGAGACGTGTGTAGGAAGGCCATACATGTGAGACGTGTGTAGGAAGGCCATACATGTGAGACGTGTGTAGGAAGACCATACATGTGAGACGTGTGTAGGAAGGCCATACATGTGAGACGTGTGTAGGAAGGCCATACATGTGAGACGTGTGTAGGAAGGCCATACATGTGAGACGTGTGTAGGAAGGCCATACATGTGAGACGTGTGTAGGAAGGCCATACATGTGAGACGTGTGTAGGAAGGCCATACATGTGAGACGTGTGTAGGAAGGCCATACATGTGAGACGTGTGCAGGAAGGCCATACATATCAGACGTGTGTAGGAAGGCCATACATATCAGACGTGTGTAGGAAGGCCATACATATCAGACGTGTGTAGGAAGGCCATACATATCAGACGTGTGTAGGAAGGCCATACATATCAGACGTGTGTAGGAAGGCCATACATGTGAGACGTGTGTAGGAAGGCCATACATGTGAGAAGTGTGTAGGAAGGCCATACATATCAGACGTGTGTAGGAAGGCCATACATATCAGACGTGTGTAGGAAGGCCATACATATCAGACGTGTGTAGGAAGGCCATACATATCAGACGTGTGCAGGAAGGCCATACATATCAGACGTGTGTAGGAAGGCCATACATGTGAGACGTGTGTAGGAAGGCCATACATGTGAGACGTGTGTAGGAAGGCCATACATGTGAGACGTGTGTAGGAAGGCCATGTTTGTGGAGGGTGGCAGGCAGGATGGTTGGGAGCCACGTCCTCGCTCCTGATTGTCATGTCTGGCTGGTGTCCGTCACCCGCAGACGCAGCATTGCTGACTTGAGGCAGGCCCGAGCCTACACACTGGCCCCACCCCACTCACAACACAGTGGCCCCACTCCACTCACAACACAGTGGTCCCACTCCACTCTCAACACAGTGGTCCCACTCCACTCTCAGCACAGTGGTCCCCCTTCACTCTCAACACAGTGGTCCCACTCCACTCTCAACACAGTGGTCCCACTCCACTCTCAACACAGTGGTCCCACTCCGCTCTCAACACAGTGGTCCCACTCCACTCACAACACAGTGGTCCCACTCCACTCACAACACAGTGGTCCCACTCCACTCTCAGCACAGTGGTCCCCCTTCACTCTCAACACAGTGGTCCCACTCCACTCATAACACAGTGGTCCCACTCCACTCACAACACAGTGGTCCCACTCCACTCACAACACAGTGGTCCCACTCCACTCACAACACAGTGGTCCCACTCCACTCTCAACACAGTGGTCCCACTCCACTCACAACACAGTGGTCACACTCCAATCTCAACACAGTGGCCCCACTCCACTCTCAACACAGTGGTCCCACTCCACTCTCAGCACAGTGGTCCCCCTTCACTCTCAACACAGTGGTCCCACTTCACTCTCAACACAGTGGTCCCACTTCACTCTCAACACAGTGGTCCCACTCCACTCACAACACAGTGGTCCCACTCCACTCTCAACACACTTGTAACACTCCACTCTCAACACAGTGGTCCCACTCCACTCACAACACAGTGGTCCCACTCCACTCTCAACAGAGTGATCCCACAACACTCTCAACACAGTGGTCCCACTCCACTCTCAACACAGTTGTCCCACAACACTCTCAACACAGTGGTCCCACTTCACTCTCAACACAGTGGTAACACTCCACTCTCAACACAGTGGTAACACTCCACTCACAACACAATGGTCCCACTCCACTCTCAACACAGTGGTAACACTCCAATCACAACACAATGGTCCCACTCCACTCTCAACACAGTGGTCCAACTCCACTCTCAACACAGTGGTCCCACTCCACTCTCAACACAGTGGTAGCACTCCACTCTCAACACAGTGATACCATTCTACCCTTAACACAGTGGTTCCACTCTACTCTTAACACGGTGGTCCCATTCCACTCTCAACACGGTGGTCCCACTCCACTCTTAACACGGAAGTCCCACTTCACTCTCAACACGGTGGTACCACTCTACTGTCAACACGATGGTCCCACTCCAATCTCTACACAGTGGTCCCACTCCACTCTCAGCACAGTGGTCTCACTCCACTCTCAACACAGTGGTAACACTCCACTCTCAACACAGTGGTTCCACTCCACTCACAACACAGTGGTCCCACTCCACTCTCAACACAGTGGTCCCACTCCACTCTCAACACAGTGGTAACACTCCACTCTCAACACAGTGGTCCCACTCCACTCTCAACAGAGTGGTCCCACTCCACTCTCAACATAGTGATTCCACTCCACTCTTAACACAGTGGTCCCACTCCACTCTCAACACAGTGGTCCCACTCCACTCTCAACATAGTGATTCCACTCCACTCTTAACACAGTGGTCCCACTCCACTCTCAACAGAGTGATCCCACAACACTCTCAACACAGTGGTCCCACTCCACTCTCAACACAGTTGTCCCACAACACTCTCAACACAGTGGTCCCACTTCACTCTCAACACAGTGGTCCCACTACACACTCAACATAGAGGTAACACTCCACTCTCAGCACATTGGTCCCACTTCGCTCTCAACAAAGTGGTCCCACTACACTCTCAACACAGTGGTAAAACTCCACTCTCAACACAGTGGTCCCACTCCACTCTCAACACAGTGGTCCCATTCCACTCTCAACATACTGACTCCACTCCACTCTTAACACAGTGGTCCCACTCCGCTCTCAACACAGTGGTCCCACTACACTCTCAACACAGTGGTAACACTCCAGTCTTAACACAGTGGTCCTACTCCATTCTCAACAGAGTGGTCCCACAACACTCTCAACACAGTGCTCCCACTCCGCTCTCAACACAGCAGTCCCACTTCACTCTCAACACAGTGGTAACACTCCAGTCTTAACACAGTGGTCCTACTCCATTCTCAACAGGGTGGTCCCACAACACTCTCAACACAGTGGTCCCACTCCACTCTCAACACAGCGGTCCAACTCCACTCTCAACACAGTGGTCCCACTCCACTCTCAACACAGTGGTCCCACTACACTCTCAACACAGTGGTAACACTCCAGTCTTAACACAGTGGTCCTACTCCATTCTCAACAGGGTGGTCCCACAACACTCTCAACACAGTGGTCCCACTCTACTCTCAACACAGCGGTCCAACTCCTCTCTCAACACAGTGGTCCCACTCCACTCTCAACACAGTGGTCCCACTCCACTCTCAACACAGCGGTCCCACTCCACTCAGAACACAGTGGTCCCACTCCACTCTCAACACAGTGGTAACACTCCTCTCTCAACACAGTGGTCCCACTCCACTCTCAACACACTGGTCCCACTCCACTCTCAACATAGTGATTCCACTCCACTCTCAACACACTGGTCCCACTCCACTCTCAACAGAGTGGTCCCACATCACTCTCAACACATTGGTCCCACTCCACTCTCATCACAGTGGTCCCACTTCACTCTCAACAGAGTGGTCCCACTACACTCCCAACACAGTGGTAACACTACACTCTCAACACAGTGCTCCCACTTCACTCTCAACAGAGTGGTCTCACTGCACTCTCAACACAGTGGTAACACTCCACTCTCAACACAGTGGTCCCACTCCACTCTCAACGCAGTGGTCCCACTCCACTCTCAACACAGTCGTAATACTCTACTCTCAACATAGTGATTCAACTCCACTCTCAACACAGTGGTCCCAGTCCACTCTCAACACAGTGGTCCTACTCCACTCTCAACACAGTGGTAACACTCTACTCTCAACACAGTGGTCCCACTCCACTCTCAACGCAGTGGTACCACTCCACTCTCATCACAGTGGTAACACTCCACTCTCAACATAGTGATTCCACTCCACTCCTAACACAGTGGTCCCACTCCACTCTCAAGATAATGGTCCCACTCCACTCTCAACACACTGGTCCCACTCCACAATCAACGCAATGGTCCCACTCCACTCTCAAAACACTGGTAACACTCCACTCTCAATACAGTGGTCCCACTCCACTCTTAACACAGTGTCCCACTCCACTCTCAACACAGTGGTAACACTCCACTCTCAACGCAGTGGTCCCACTCCACTCTCAACGGACTGGTCCCACTCCACTCTCAACACACTGGTCCCACTCCACAATCAACACAATGGTCCCACTCCACTCTCAAAACACTGGTAACACTCCACTCTCAATACAGTGGTCCCACTCCACTCTTAACACAGTGTCCCACTCCACTCTCAACACAGTGGTAGCACTCCACTCTCAACACAGTGGTCCCACTCCACTCTCAGCACAGTGGTCCCACTTCACTCACAACACAGTGGTCCCACTCCACTCTCAACACAGTGGTCCCACTAAACTCTCAACACAGTGGTCCCACTTCACTCTCAATAGAGTGGTCCCGCTACACTCTCAACATAGGAATTCCACTCCACTCTTAACACATTGGTCCCACTCCACTCTCAACACAGTGGTCCCACAACACTCTCAACACAGTGGTCCCACTCCGCTCTCAACACAGTGGTCCCACTCCACTCTCAACATAGTGGTCCCACTCCACTCACTACACAGTGGTAACACTCCACTCTCAACACAGTGGTAACACTCAACTCTCAACACAGTGGTCCCACTCCACTCTCAACACAGTGGTCCCACTCCACTCTCAACATAGTGATTCCACTTCACTCTTAATACAGTGGTCCCACTCCACTCTCAATAGAGTGGTCCCACAACATTCTCAGCACAGTGGTCCCGCTCCACTCTCAACACATTGGTCCCACTTCACTCTCAACAGAGTGGTCCCACTACACTCTCAACACAGTGGTAACACTCCACTCTCTACACAGTGGTCCCACTCCACTCTCAACACAGTGGTCCCACTCCACTCTCAACACAGTGGTAACCCTCTACTCTCAACATAGTGATTCCACTCCACTCTCAACACAGTGGTCCCACTCCACTCTTTACACAGTGGTAATACTCCTCTCTCAACATAGTGATTCCACTCCACTCTTAACACAGTGGTCCCACTCCACTTTCAAGACAATAGTCCCACTCCACTTTCAACACACTGGTCCCACTCCACAATCAGCACAGTGGTCCCACTCCACTCTCAACACAGTGGTAACACTCCACTCTCAACACAGTGATACCATTCTACCCTTAACACCGTGGTCCCATTCTTCTCTTAACACAGTGGTCCCATTCCACTCTCAACACGGTGGTCTCATTACGCTCTTAACACGATGATCCCACTCCACTCTCAACACGGTGGCACCACTCTACTGTCAACACGATGGTCCCACTCGACTCTCAATACAGTGGTCCCACTCGACTCTCAACACAGTGGTCCCACTCCACTCTCAACACAGTGGTCCCACTCCACTCTTAACACAGTATGCCCATTCCACTCTCAACACAGTTGTCCCACTCCACTCTCAACACAGTGGTCCCACTCCACTCTCAACACAGTGGTCTCACTCCACTTTCAACACAGTGGTCCCACTTCACTCTCAACACAATGGTCCCACTCCACTCTCAACACAGAGGTCCCTACACTCTTAGCATAGTGGTCCCACTCCACTCTCAACACAGTGGTCCCACTCCACTTTCAACACAGTGGTCCCACTCTACTCTTAGCACAATGGTCCCACTCCACTCTGAACACGGTGGTCCCACTCCACTCTTAACACAGTATGCCCATTCTACTCTTACCACAGTAGTGCTACTCCATTCTCAACACAGTGGTCCCACTCCACTTTCAACACAGTGGTCCCACTCTACTCTTAGCACAATGGTCCCACTCCACTCTGAACACGGTGGTCCCACTCCACTCTCAACTCATTGGTCCCTCTCCACTCTTAACACAGTGGTCCTACTCCACTCTCAACACTGTGGTCTCACTCCACTCTTAACACAGTGGTCCAACTCCACTCTTAACACAGTGGTCCCACTCCACTCACAACACATTCGTGAGAAGTTTTGAGTCCTGGAAACTGTAGTTTGGAGGGTAGACGGGAGGCAGGCAGGTGGCTCCTGTACTCCGTGTTACCTGACCTTCTACTTCACCCGTCTAACACACACGTTCTTGCTGGGGGCCTCATTATCTTCACGCTACCTGGACTCACGCTGGCGTAAGACATACGGGCCTGTCATACTTATGAACCAACAAGAAATGTCTCATATAGCCTGAGTTAACACTAAATTACCTGCCGTATACTCTCTCTTAAAGTACCAGCCGTACACTGTCTCATAAAGTACCAGCCGTATACTCTCTCTTAAAGTACCAGCCGTACACTGTCTCATAAAGTACCAGCCGTATACTCTCTCTTAAAGTACCAGCCGTACACTGTCTCATAAAGTACCAGCCGTATACTGTCTCTTAAAGTACCAGCCGTATACTGTCTCTTAAAGTACCAGCCGTATACTGTCTCTTAAAGTACCAGCCGTATACTCTCTCTTAAAGTACCAGCCGTATACTCTCTCATAAAGTACCAGCCGTATACTCTCTCTTAAAGTACCAGCCGTATACTGTCTCTTAAAGTACCAGCCGTATACTCTCTCTTAAAGTACCAGCCGTATACTCTCTCATAAAGTACCAGCCGTATACTCTCTCATAAAGTACCAGCCGTATACTCTCTCTTAAAGTACCAGCCGTATACTGTCTCTTAAAGTACCAGCCGTATACTGTCTCATAAAGTACCAGCCGTATACTGTCTCTTAAAGTACCAGCCGTATACTGTCTCATAAAGTACCAGCCGTATACTGTCTCTTAAAGTACCAGCCGTATACTCTCTCATAAAGTACCAGCCGTATACTGTCTCTTAAAGTACCAGCCGTATACTGTCTCTTAAAGTACCAGCCGTATACTGTCTCTTAAAGTACCAGCCGTATACTCTCTCATAAAGTACCAGCCGTATACTGTCTCTTAAACTGCCAGCTGTATACTGTCTCATAAACTGCCAGCTGTATATATTGCGTTAAAATACCAATCGTATACTGTGTCTTGAAGGGCAAATTGTTTACACTGTGTTTAAGTGCCAGCCTTGTCTAGTCACCATAAGTGTCAGCCATAAACTGTCTCTTACAGTGCGAGCTGTATACTGCTTCTTGCAGTACCAACTGAGCACTCTCTCTTAAAGTGCCAATTGTATGCTGACCCATATAATGTCAGCTGTTCAGCCGCATACAGTCTTAAAATGTCAGTCGTATAACGTCTCTTAAAGTGTCAGCCATATAGTTTTGCTTAAAGTGTCAGCCATATGGTTTTGCTTAAAGTGTCAGCCATATGGTTTTGCTTAAAGTGTCAGCCATATGGTTTTGCTTAAAGTGTCAGCCGTAGTGTCTCCTAGAGCACCAGCCGTAGTGTCTCCTAGAGTACCAGCCGTAGTGTCTCCTAGAGCACCACCCGTAGTGTCTCCTAGAGTACCAGCCGTAGTGTCTCCTAGAGTACCAGCCGTAGTGTCTCCTAGAGTACCAGCCGTAGTGTCTCCTAGAGCACCAGCCGTAGTGTTTCCTAGAGTAACAGCCGTAGTGTCTCCTAGAGCACCAGCCGTAGTGTCTCCTAGAGCACCAGCCGTAGTGTTTCCTAGACTAACAGCCGTAGTGTCTCCTAGAGCACCAGCCGTAGTGTTTCCTAGAGCACCAGCCGTAGTGTCTCCTAGAGTAACAGCCGTAGTGTCTCCTAGAGTAACAGCCGTAGTGTCTCCTAGAGCACCAGCCGTAGTGTCTCCTAGAGTACCAGCCGTAGTGTCTCCTAGAGCACCAGCCGTAGTGTTTCCTAGAGTAACAGCCGTAGTGTCTCCTAGAGCACCAGCCGTAGTGTCTCCTAGAGCACCAGCCGTAGTGTCTCCTAGAGTAACAGCCGTAGTGTCTCCTAGAGCACCAGCCGTAGTGTTTCCTAGAGTAACAGCCGTAGTGTCTCCTAGAGCACCAGCCGTAGTGTCTCCTAGAGTAACAGCCATAGTGTCTCCTAGAGTAACAGCCGTAGTGTCTCCTAGAGCACCAGCCGTAGTGTCTCCTAGAGCACCAGCCGTAGTGTCTCCTAGAGTAACAGCCGTAGTGTCTCCTAGAGCACCAGCCGTAGTGTTTCCTAGAGTAACAGCCGTAGTGTCTCCTAGAGCACCAGCCGTAGTGTCTCCTAGAGTAACAGCCATAGTGTCTCCTAGAGTAACAGCCGTAGTGTCTCCTAGAGCACCAGCCGTAGTGTCTCCTAGAGCACCAGCCGTAGTGTTTCCTAGAGTAACAGCCGTAGTGTCTCCTAGAGTAACAGCCGTAGTGTCTCCTAGAGCACCAGCCGTAGTGTTTCCTAGAGTAACAGCCGTAGTGTCTCCTAGAGCACCAGCCGTAGTGTTTCCTAGAGTAACAGCCGTAGTGTCTCCTAGAGCACCAGCCGTAGTGTCTCCTAGAGTAACAGCCATAGTGTCTCCTAGAGTAACAGCCGTAGTGTCTCCTAGAGCACCAGCCGTAGTGTCTCCTAGAGCACCAGCCGTAGTGTTTCCTAGAGTAACAGCCGTAGTGTCTCCTAGAGCACCAGCCGTAGTGTTTCCTAGAGCACCAGCCGTAGTGTCTCCTAGAGTAACAGCCATAGTGTCTCCTAGAGTAACAGCCGTAGTGTCTCCTAGAGCACCAGCCGTAGTGTCTCCTAGAGTACCAGCTGTACACTGTCTATTATCGTGCCAAGTGATCACTGTCGTGGTTGCTTACAACACTGCATGTGATGCTGGTCAACATCAAAGTAAAACAAAATCCCGATTTCCAACGTGGATATTGTAGTGATCCTCTTACTGCTCATGACGGGCAATCCTGGGATGATATACTTCATGAAGATGACATGAACGTAGCTTGTAAAAATCTCAGAAAATCCTTCCAAGCAGCAGAGGGACCGACCATAGGTACCAGTGCGTAGCAGATGGTGGATTACTAAAACAAAACCAAGGTGGTGGAACGGGGAAATAAGAAGGTGCTGTTGTTTGAGTAAGTAGCTCATAAGAAGCTCACACAATGCAGTAACCAACATGATAGAGTAAGGTATGTACATTTGCATAGAGAAAGTGAGAGAGTTATACGACGAAGCGAACATCAATATGAAGCGTATATTGCTGAACATAGCAAAATATACCTTAAGGAGTTTTCCAATCATGTAGTTATGGGAGGAGCAAGAGTCATTACCCAGTCAACAGGTCCATAATTACGAAAAACGGTGACCTGGTTCAAGACAACGTAGCCATAACAAAAATATTAGATGACTTTCTTGTATCCATATTTACGATCGAGGACACAACCCATGACCAGAACCCAGTTTCATTGATAAGAGAGGAGGACGTTCTTCAACAAACTGACGTAAAGGACGAAGACATACCATCAATAATAAAAGAAATGAAGATAAATCAAACAGCAGAGCCTGATGAGTTATATGTGAGAACAATGAAAGAGGTGAACAATGAGACAGTTAACTGGTCTTCTCAGTAAGTCACTTGCTACAGGACAAGTTCCAGATGAATGCAAGTTGGCCAATGTGACGATGATATTCAAAACAAGGCAGTAAGTCACTGCCCGGAAATTATCGTGCTATTAGCTTAACGTGTGTAGTTGGTCAACATATGGAAACCATCATTCTGTGTACAATTGTAAACCATTTAGATGACCATCACTTAATAAACAATTCTCAGTATAATGTCGACGAAATCGCTCATGTCTGACAAATCTGCTTGATATCTTTTATGATATAATCAACATGTGTGACGAAAGTAAAGTACTTAATGTTATCTATCTAGATTATCATAAAGCTTTCCATAAGGTTCATCATCCAAGATTACATGCAAATATTGAGGCACATGGCAATGATGGGGTTGTACTTTAGTGGACAGAAAAGTGGTCCCTGATGCAACACTATGGTCCTTAATGCAACATTACAGTCAGTGATGCAGCATTATGGTCCCTGAAGCAACAATTTGGTCCCTGATGTAACGCTATGATCCCTAATGCAACACTATGGTCCCTGGCGGAAGACAATGGTCCCTGATGAAACAAATTGGTCCCTGATGTAACGCTATGATCCCTAATGCAACGCTATGGTCCCTGGCGGAAGACAATGGTCCCTGATGAAACAAATTGGTCCCTGATGTAACGCTATGATCCCTAATGCAACGCTATGGTCCCTGGCGGAAGACAATGGTCCCTGATGAAACAAATTGGTCCCTGATGTAACGCTATGATCCCTAATGCAACGCTATGGTCCCTGGCGGAAGACAATGGTCCCTGATGAAACAAATCGGTCCCTGATGTAACGCTATGATCCCTAATGCAACGCTATGGTCCCTGGTGGAACACTATGGTTTCTGATACAACAGTAGTGTCCTTCATGCAGTGCTATGGTCACTGATGCTACACTATGGTCCCTGATGCAACACTATGGTCCCTGATGCAACACTATGGTCCCTTATGCATCACTATGGTCCCTAAAGCAACATTATGGTCTCTGATGCAACACTATGGTCCCTGATGCAACACTATGGTCATTGATGCATCACTATGGTCCCTGATGCATCACTATGGTCCCTAAAGCAACATTATGTTCCCTGATGGAACACTATGTTTCCTGAAGGAACACCATGGTCGTTGATGCAACACTATGATCGCTGATGCAACACTGTGGTCCCCGATGCAACACTTATTTCTATGATGCATCACTATGGTCCCTAAAGCAACATTATGTTCCCTGATGGAACACTATGTTCCCTGAAGGAACACCATGGTCCTTGATGCAACACTATGGTCGCTGATGCAACACTATGGTCCCCGATGCAACACTTATTTCTCTGATGCAAAACTATGGTCCCCGATGCAACACTATGGTCACTGACGCAACACTATGGTCCCTGATGGAGCATTATGGTCCCTGAAGCGCTGCCCTGGTCCCTGATGAAAAACAATGGTCCCTGATTTAACGCTATTCTCCCTGAAGCAACACCATGATCCCTGATGCAACACAATGGTCCCTGATGAAATCCTATGGTCCTTGATGCATCACTATGGTCCCTGATGTATCATTATTTTCCCTGATACAACACTATGATCCCTTATGAAACACTATGCAACACGATGGTCCCTGATGCATCAATATGGGCCATGATCATCACTATGGGCCATGATGCATGACTATGGTCCCTGATGCATCATTATGATCTCTGATGCAACGCTATGATTCCTGATGCATCACTATGGTCCCTGATGCATCACCATGGGCCATGATGCATGACTATGGTCCCTGATGCATCATTATGATCCCTGATGCAACACTATGATTCCTGATGCATCACTATGGGCCATGATGCATCACTATGGGCCATGATGCGTTACTATGGGCCATGATGCATCACTATGGGCCATGATGCATCACTATGGGCCATGATGCATCACTATGGGCCATGATGCATCACTATGGGCCATGATGCATCACTATGGGCCATAATGCATCACTATCGGCCATGATGCATCACTATGGGCCATGATGCATCACTATGGGCCATGATGCATCACTATGGGCCATGATGCATCACTATGGGCCATGATGCATGACTATGGGCCATGATGCATGACTATGGGCCATGATGCATCATTATGATCCCTGATGCATCACTATGATCCCTGATGCAACACTATGGTCCCTGATGGAACACTATGGTTCGTGATGCAAGGCCATAGTCCCTGATGGAACACTATGCTAGACCAAAGCTGGTGTGTTACCAGCAACAGTTCACCAATATTTGCCACAGTGAGGGAGAGCAGGAAGGAATGGTGGCACGTCGTTAGTAGGAAGGACCCCAGCCAGGGACACACTACCTTTCACCACCCTGGAACACCCCATCCAGGAGAACATATACGCAACTGCCTCACTGATGACTGTGTCAAACACCTTCTAGGAATCCCTGAACATCGCCGTAGGGTGGGTGAGTCAGACGGGCCGCACGTATAAGGTGGGAGCGGACGAGGCCAGAGTCAGTCGAGATCTTTGTTCTGAGGAGGACGGTAGCAGACCAGGACCCTCTACTACCCCGTCAGTGTAAGTGTGTTCATCAGTCTGGCCAAGTGATAGTGTTCCACACACACACACACACACGCGCTCATCCTCCATCTCCAGCAGAACACCTGGAGACCCAGTGACCAACACCTATAGTGGTGGTGTGACCTTTTGAAATTTGTGATACAGACGTGTACGTCACTACTGTACCTTACAGTTCTATCTATGGTTTATGCTGATTACAGTGTTTTTGTACATTTTGTATGACCAAGATAGAATGTGGTGAAGCCACGCCACGCCTACCACAGTCTCCAGCGATAGTGTGGTGACGAGAGGTGTACCCAGTGTGGTGTGCGGCCCTGTGTAGTGAGGGCTCAGGGAGAAACACACGTGCTACCACCCCATCATAGCCACCTCACGCTCCCCCATACTCTCTCTCTCTCTCTCTCTCTCTCTCTCTCTCTCTCTCTCTCTCTCTCTCTCTCTCTCTCTCTCTCTCTCTCTCTCTCTCTCTCTCTCTCTCTCTCTCTCTCTCTCTCTCTCTCTCTCTCTCTCTCTCTCCTGGCTTGGTCATGTACTCTTCTCGAGACTTGAACTTTAAACAGTTCTTACAGAAGACCGACACACTGTTACCACGCCATCAACATATATCCTGCCCTAGGGTCTGCCCTTTACACATGGCCACCATCCACCCTAGGGACTGCCCTTTACACATGGCCACCATCCACCCTAGGGACTGCCCTTTACACATGGCCACCATCCACCCTAGGGACTGCCCTTTACACATGGCCACCATCCACCCTAGGGACTGCCCTTTACACATGGCCACCATCCACCCAAGGGACTGCCCTTTACACATGGCCACCATCCATCCTAGGGACTGCCCTTTACACATGGCTACCATCCACCCTAGGGACTGCCCTTTACACATGGCTACCATCCACCCTAGGGACTGCCCTTTACACATGGCTACCATCCACCCTAGGGACTGCCCTTTACACATGGCTACCATCCATCCTAGGGACTACCCTTTACACATGGCCACCATCCACCCTAGGGACTGCCCTTTACACATGGCCACCATCCACCTTAGGGACTGCCCTTTACATAAAGCCACCATCCATCCTAGACAGAGCCACTTCAGGCATCATGAGCAGTAAAGCCAATGTGATAGGAAGACAGAGTGAGGGTGTTTCCCTTTATCTTAACTCTTGCTACAGGAGGAGACTCATAACATGTCCACTACGGCATAGGATGTCGAGTGTCGAGCACAGCCAACATATTCAGGATTGTTTCACCCAATCATAGTGTGGGCTCTGGCGTATACCTTGCCCGCTGGGTCACAGGGCCAAGGTCTTGGAAAGTTTGGCAGTGTGTTGACAGCGGGCCAGGTTCTCCTTTCACTGCCTGGTGACCCTGGAAACCTGGTACTAAGCAGCACCTGATGCAGGCTTCACCGTCAGACTCCTCAACTTTGGGTGTGGCAGGAGACGAAGGTTCTCCTGCGGTCGCTCTCATATTTGTCAGCCAGTTGGAACAGTCTTTGTCTCGTTGCTAAGCCAGTCGGAAAAGTCTGCCACATTGCCTCAACCAGTCGGAACAGTCTGTGTCACTTGCCTGAACCAGTTTCAGCAGACAGTGAGAAGTGTCTGTGTCACTTGCCTCAGCTGGTCCGAGCAGTCTTTGTCTCTTGCCTTAGCCAGTGGGAACAGTTTCTGTCGCTTGCTTCATCCACCAGAAAGTCTTTGTCACTTGCCTCAGCCAGTTTCAGCAGCTTGTATCACGTGTCTCAGCCAGTTAGAAATGTCTGTGTCACTTGCCTCATGTGGTCCGAACAGTCTTTGTCTCTTGCCTTAGCCAGTCTAAATAGATTTTGTAACTTGCCTCAGCCAGTGGGAACATTCTTTGTCTCTTGCCTTATCCAGTTCGAGCAGTCTGTGTCTCTTTCCTCAGCCAGTATAAATACCCCATTTCACTTGCCTCAAACACTAGGATCAATCTTTGTCACTTGCCTCAGCTAGTAGGAAGTCTTTATCATTTGATCAATCAATTTTGATAGATTTTGTCACTTTTCTCAGTCAGTCTGAACAGCACTTGTCACTTGTCTCAGCTATTGGGAAGAGTCTTTGTTAGTTGCCTCAAACAATCTAAGCAAAGTTTGTCACTTGCCATAGCCAGTGGAAAAGTCTTTGACACTTGCTTCAGCCAGAAAAAAAAGTCTTTGTAATTTGCTTCAGCCAGAATGCACAGTTTTTGTGACTATCCTCGGCCAGTAGGGACAGTCTTTATCATTTGCATCAACCACTGGAATAATCTTTATCACTTGCCTCAGCCACTGGAATAATACTTTTCACTTGCCTCAGACAGAGAGAAAAGTCTTTGTCACTTGCCTCAGCCAGTAGGAATAGCTTGTGTCATTTGCCTTAGTCGGTAGGAACAATCTTTGTCCCTTGCCTCAGCCTCTGGAATAATCTTCGTCACTTGCCTCAGCTAGTGGAAACAGTCTTTGTTACTTGTTTCAGCCAGTAAGAACAGTTTTTGTAACATGCCTCAGCCACTAGGGACATTCCTTGTCACTTGCCTCAATTACTGGAATAATCTTTGTCAACTGCCTCAGCCACTGGGATCATTTCTGTTACTTGCCTCGGCCAGTAGGAACAGTCTCTGTCACTTGCCTCAGCCAGTGGGAGAAGTCTTTGTCACTTGCCTCAGCCAATGGAAGAAGCCTATATCACTTGCCTCAGCCAATGGGAGAAGCCTTTGTCACTTGCCTCAGCCAATGGGAGAAGCCTTTGTCACTTGCCTCAGCCAATGGGAGAAGCCTTTGTCACTTGCCTCAGCCAGTGGGAGAAGCCTTTGTCAGTTACTTTCTGTCTGTTACCTTCCCGGCTTTTCTGGCAGCAGTTATTTCTTTACGACACTCACTCACCGTGTTATTACGCTGTTGTTACGGTCGTCACGCTGTTGTTACGGTCGTCACAACACTTTACATTGTGACGCTAAGGTCTCCGGTCTCGAGAGACTGACACCACAAAGTTACTGTCCATTTTCATCAGATATGATATACCAGCATACAACATACACTCAGACATACCCGCATACAACATACACTCAGACATACCAGCATACAACATAAAGTCTGACATACTAGCATACAACATACACTCAGACATACCCGCACACAGCATACACTCGGACATACCTACATACAACATAAACTCAGACATACCAGCATACAATAACACTCAAACATACAAACATACAACGTATACTCAGACATACCAGCATACAACATATATTTAAACATACCACCATACAACATAGACTCAAACATACCATCATACAACAAACACTCAGATATACCAGAATACAACATACATTCAGATATACCAACATACAACATACAATCAGACATACCAGCATAGAACATACACTCAGATATCATATACCAGCCAAGTATTTCTGGTAACATCTAAGGTGGTATGTGAGCCAGCTGGTTCATGGTAGCACCTAAGGTGGTGTTCGAGCCAGCTGATTCATGGTAACAATAAGGTGGTGTGAGAGCTAGCTGGTTCATGGTAACACCTAAGGTGATGTAGGATCCAGGTGGTTCATGGTAACACCTAAGGTGATGTAGGATCCAGGTGGTTCATGGTAACACCTAAGGTGATGTAGGAGCCAGGTGGTTCATGGTAACACCTAAGGTGATGTAGGAGCCAGGTGGTTCATGGTAACACCTAAGGAGATGTAGGATCCAGGTGGTTCATGGTAACACCTAAGGTGATGTAGGAGCCAGGTGGTTCATGGTAACACCTAAGGAGATGTAGGAGCCAGGTGGTTCATGGTAACACCTCAGGTGATGTAGGATCCAGGTGGTCCATGGTAACACCTCAGGTGATGTAGGAGCCAGGTGGTTCATGGTAACACCTAAGGTGATGTAGGAGCCAGGTGGTTCATGGTAACACCTCAGGTGATGATGTAGGAACCAGTTAGTTCATGACAGCGGGGAGTGTCATGGCGTCAGAATGCCGCACTTCATGAGAGTTGGATGGTGTCATGCAGTTCAGCCAGGCATGCGGCCCCATCATGCAAGGATGCATGGAGAGCACAGTAGTTGTTCTGGGCGTCTGTGCTGGAGGGCAGTTGGTGTCAGGGTTCCCAGACCATCTCGGCCCACCGACCCTCAAATGGTTTCAACTGGACGTGAATGGTTCAACTTTACCCCGGTATTGCCCTCCACTGCAGAATGGACACCACTTAATATCTTTTGAGGTCATTCTTATGTTTCTGGAGGTGTTTTCTTCATACTAAATGTTTTATTACCATAGTCCTCTTCCTTCCCCGCAGGATCGCCAGTTGGAGAGCGTGTCGAGTATCGGGGTTACGAACCAGTAGAGAACAAAGAAAGGGCAACGAGTCGACGCTGAGGGTAGCCAACCAGCATATCCAAGATGGCGTGTTCATTACGATGTGTTGTGGTCTGTGGGATACTGCTCGCAGTTCTTGACATCGTAAGTGGCTTGATTCTTCCATCTTTGTGTGTGTGTGTGTGTGTGTGTGTGTGTGTGTGTGTGTGTGTGTGTGTGTGTGTGTGTGTGGCTCAGACCTGCAGCTGTGTTGGCAACCTCTTCAAGATGTCCTCGAGTTTAGCTGTTGGCTTTGTGTGTCGCCGGAGAATAGCGGCCGCTTCACCTGGACCTGTGTGTGTTGACATGAGGCAAGGCTCATGTTGTGTAGGTGTACAGCAACATGAGGCAAGGCTCATGTTGTGTAGGTGTACAGCAACATGAGGCAAGGCTCATGTTGTGTAGGTGTACAGCAACATGAGGCAAGGCTCATGTTGTGTAGGTGTACAGCAACATGAGGCAAGGCTCATGTTGTGTAGGTGTACAGCAACATGAGGCAAGGCTTCTTGTTGTGTAGGTGTACAGCAACATGAGGCAAGGCTGTGTAGGTGTACAGCAACATGAGGCAAGGCTCATGTTGTGTAGGTGTACAGCAACATGAGGCAAGGCTCATGTTGTGTAGGTGTACAGCAACATGAGGCAAGGCTCATGTTGTGTAGGTGTACAGCAACATGAGGCAAGGCTCATGTTGTGTAGGTGTACAGCAACATGAGGCAAGGCTCATGTTGTGTAGGTGTACAGCAACATGAGGCAAGGCTCATGTTGTGTAGGTGTACAGCAACATGAGGCAAGGCTCATGTTGTGTAGGTGTACAGCAACATGAGGCAAGGCTCATGTTGTGTAGGTGTACAGCAACATGAGGCAAGGCTTCTTGTTGTGTAGGTGTACAGCAACATGAGGCAAGGCTCATGTTGTGTAGGTGTACAGCAACATGAGGCAAGGCTCATGTTGTGTAGGTGTACAGCAACATGAGGCAAGGCTCATGTTGTGTAGGTGTACAGCAACATGAGGCAAGGCTCATGTTGTGTAGGTGTACAGCAACATGAGGCAAGGCTCATGTTGTGTAGGTGTACAGCAACATGAGGCAAGGCTTCTTGTTGTGTAGGTGTACAGCAACATGAGGCAAGGCTCATGTTGTGTAGGTGTAAAGCAACATGAGGCAAGGCTCATGTTGTGTAGGTGTACAGCAACATGAGGCAAGGCTCATGTTGTGTAGGTGTACAGCAACATAAGGCAAGGCTCATGTTGTGTAGGTGTACAGCAACATGAGGCAAGGCTCATGTTGTGTAGGTGTACAGCAACATGAGGCAAGGCTCATGTTGTGTAGGTGTACAGCAACATGAGGCAAGGCTCATGTTGTGTAGGTGTACAGCAACATAAGGCAAGGCTCATGTTGTGTAGGTGTACAGCAACATGAGGCAAGGCTTCTTGTTGTGTAGGTGTACAGCAACATGAGGCAAGGCTTCTTGTTGTGTAGGTGTACAGCAACATGAGGCAAGGCTTCTTGTCAAGTGTAGGTGTACAGCAACATGAGGCAAGGCTTCTTGTCAAGTGTAGGTGTACAGCAACATGAGGCAAGGCTTCTTGTTGTGTAGGTGTACAGCAACATGAGGCAAGACTTCTTGTCAAGTGTAGTTGTACAGCAACATGAGGCAAGGCTTCTTGTCAAGTGTAGGTGTACAGCAACATGAGGCAAGGCTTCTTGTCAATATTACTGATGTCTTATAGTATTCTATATTTCTGAAGCCCTATTGTACTGTATTACTATAACCTTATAGTACCCTAATTACTGAAGTCTTATAGTACCATTCATTAGTGTAGCCCTATACTAACTTGTGTTACTGAAGCCTTGTGGTACCCTATATTACTGAAATCTTACAGTACCCTATACTGCTTAGTCACTATAATTTTCTGTAATACTATACATCTTGTGTTACTGAAGCCCTATAGTTCCTGTAATAATGTAACCCCATAGTACCTTATATCACGATAACCCTGTATTACCTTACCTCTATCGCTGTAACCCTATACTACCATGAATCGGTTGCCTCATATCCGTCTATCACTGCTACATCCTGCATCACTGTTGAGCCCTACCTTTCATCACTTCTACCCTCTCTCCTTATCACTGTCACTGCTGAGCTGTAGCCTAAAAATTCTGTAACCTTGACCTACTGTATCTATGTACCTTTAATCCATCTTCATCTATCATCTCATGTTGACTCTTCCTTCAGTCTGTAACCTTACAATCTTGTATCATCTCATCCCTAATTCCCTGAATCATTGGTAGCTACTGTAACTGTCAAATACAGTGTGACTGTAATGTATTGTATCTTGCTTCAACAGCTGCACGGGTTGGTAACGCTGGGCTTCTACGGTTACCAGTTCATCATTGAATCCTTCTACCTGTGTCCACTCGAGCTGCCTGTAGAGAAATGCCACAACAAAATCTACATCTACGAGCAGAGTGAGTACACCTCGCCATGTATCGTGAGGTTGTCAGTCTAACCTGAACTGTTGCAGTACAACATGTGTACATCTTAGATCACTCCTGGTGGAGTGGTGCAGTACAACATGTGTACATCTTAGATCACTCCTGGTGGTGTGGTGCAGTACAACATGTGTACATCTTAGATCACTCCTGGTGGAGTGGTGCAGTACAACATGTGTACATCTTAGATCACTCCTGGTGGTGTGGTGCAGTACAACATGTGTACATCTTAGATCACTCCTGGTGGAGTGGAGCAGTACAACATGTGTACATCTTAGATCACTCCTGGTGGTGTGGTGCAGTACAACATGTGTACATCTTAGATCACTCCTGGTGGTGTGGTGCAGTACAACATGTGTACATCTTAGATCACTCCTGGTGGAGTGGTGCAGTACAACATGTGTACATCTTAGATCACTCCTGGTGGTGTGGTGCAGTACAACATGTGTACATCTTAGATCACTCCTGGTGGTGTGGTGCAGTACAACATGTGTACATCTTAGATCACTCCTGGTGGTGTGGTGCAGTACAACATGTGTACATCTTAGATCACTCCTGGTGGTGTGGTGCAGTACAACATGTGTACATCTTAGATCACTCCTGGTGGAGTGGTGCAGTACAACATGTGTACATCTTAGATCACTCCTGGTGGTGTGGTGCAGTACAACATGTGTACATCTTAGATCACTCCTGGTGGAGTGGTGCAGTACAACATGTGTACATCTTAGATCACTCCTGGTGGAGGAGGCTAAAGCTGGTCATTCTGCCCAGGACGGTGTCTGACTTTCCTTAATTACAAGTTAAGTGTGCTACTGTGTGTTGTTGTTGTTGTGTGTTGTGTGTTGTTGTTGTGTGTTGATGTTGCTGTTGTGTGTTGCTGTTGTTGTTGTGTTGCAGAATGTTGAGTGTGGTACCGCGGCTCAGTGCATGACTCACCGGAAACACTGCTCGTGATTCAGACCAAAATGTTTCCGTAAGAGTGACGTAATGTACAGCACGGGAAATATCACTCCTTGTGGCTGTTAAACATGAGATACGTCATGCTGATCATACTGATCATACTGGTACTGCTGATCATACTGGTACTGCTGATCATACTGGTACTGCTGATCATACTGATCATACTGATCATACTGGTACTGCTGATCATACTGGTAGTGCTGATCATACTGATCATACTGGTACTGCTGATCATACTGGTCATACTGATCGTACTGATCATACTGATCATACTGGTACTGCTGATCATACTGGTACTGCTGATCATACTGATCGTACTGGTCCTGCTGATCATACTGATCATACTGATCATACTGGTCCTGCTGATCATACTGATCATACTGATCATACTGATCGTACTGGTCCTGCTGATCATACTGATCGTACTGGTCCTGCTGATCATACTGATCATACTGGTCCTGCTGATCATACTGATCATACTGGTTTTGCTGATCATACTGATCGTACTGATCATACTGGTCCTGCTCATCATACTGATCGTACTGGTTTTGCTGATCATACTGATCATACTGATCGTACTGGTCCTACTGATGATACTGATCATACTGATCATACTGGTCCTGCTCATCATACTGATCGTACTGGTCCTACTGATCATACTGATCATACTGATCATACTGGTCCTGCTGATCATACTGGTCCTGCTGATCATTCTGATCATTATGATCGTAGAAGACGAGAGATATATTCATTCTCCGGAAGGACTACAGTTAGGCATCTGATCTGCTTCAAGACTCTATATATACATTGTGTCATTTCATTAACGAAAATCATCAAACTATGTTTTTCTTTGACATCTTTATTATACGGCAGACCAGACATGACTCCTCCTAACGTCATGGCAGACCAGACATGACTCCTCCTAACGTCATGGCAGACCAGACATGACTCCTCCTAACGTCATGGTGGACCAGACATGACTCCTCCTAACGTCATGGTAGACCAGACATGACTCCTCCTAACGTCATGATAGACCAGACATGACTCCTCCTAACGTCATGGCAGACCAGACATGACTCCTCCTAACGTCATGGCAGACCAGACATGACTCCTCCTAACGTCATGGTAGACCAGACATGACTCCTCCTAACGTCATGGCAGACCAGACATGACTCCTCCTAACGTCATGATAGACCAGACATGACTCCTCCTAACGTCATGGTAGACCAGACATGACTCCTCCTAACGTCATGGTAGACCAGACATGACTCCTCCTAACGTCATGGTGGACCAGACATGACTCCTCCTAACGTCATGGTAGACCAGACATGACTCCTCCTAACGTCATGGTAGACCAGACATGACTCCTCCTAACGTGATGGTAGACCAGACATGACTCCTCCTAACGTCATGGTGGACCAGACATGACTCCTCCTAACGTCATGGTAGACCAGACATGACTCCTCCTAACGTCATGGTAGACCAGACATGACTCCTCCTAACGTGATGGTAGACCAGACATGACTCCTCCTAACGTCATGGTGGACCAGACATGACTCCTTACCTTACACCGTCAGACCAGGTAACAGGCTCAAGATTCATCTTAGATCGTCAGTCTAAAATTTCTTTGTTATCTTTACATGTCTTCAGACACTTTTCACGTATTTGGGACAGTCTTGAGACTGTCTTGGGACAGCCTTGAGACAGTTTTGGTACAGCCTTAGGACAGTCTTGAGACAGTATTGAGACAGTCTCTCAGAAAAACAATTTTGAGTCTGTCTCCCTCCACCCTGAGACTGAGACTCCCGGAGTCCTCACCAAGGTCAGTCAGTCACTTACAGACACGAGCACACAAAATGCCACCTCTCCTCTGTACCATGAGTGTCCTTCATCCCTCCTGTAGGCGTGGTTCATCCCTCCTGCAGGCGTGGTTCATCCCTCCTGCAGGCGTGGTTCATCCCTCCTGCAGGTGTGATCAATCCCTCCTGCAGGTGTGATCATTCTCTCCTGCAGGCGTGGTTCATCCCTCCTGCAGGTGTGATCAATCCCTCCTGCAGATGTGATCAATCCCTCCTGCAGATGTGATCAATCCCTCCTGCAGGCGTGGTTCATCCCTCCTGTTTGTGTGTATGTTTGTGTGTATGTGTGTGTGTGTGTGTGTGTGTGTGTTCCTACAAGGTCCACGGTCCTCATTACATATTCTCCCCAGTGTTCGAGATGCGCGTCTACATCGGCATCGGTGAGGGCATCGCCTGCGTCTTATTCTCCATCTTCTACATCATCGCGTTAGTCAAGGTGAGGAACAGTTCCCGGGGATAGAAGGAGAGTTCCCGGGGATAGAAGGAGAGTTCCCGGGGATAGAAGGAGAGTTCCCGGGGATAGAAGGAGAGTTCCCGGGGATAGAGGGAGAGTTCCCGGGGATAGAGGGAGAGTTCCCGGGGATAGAAGGAGAGTTCCCGGGGATAGAAGGAGAGTTCCCGGGGACAGAAGGAGAGTTCCCGGGGATAGAGGGAGAGTTCCCGGGGATAGAAGGAGAGTTCCCGGGGATAGAAGGAGAGTTTCCGGGAATGTAAGGATAGTTCCTGGGGACACAAGCATAGATCCTTGCGGTGGTGTGTCGGGTGTGTGTCGTGGGTTGGGACATGCTGGCTGCCCTTCCCCCACGCCGCCGAGCATCCTGTGATGTGGTGTGGCTGTCAGCCTCCTACAGGCCTCACCCTTGAGGTCAACACGACACATAGCTCCTGGTGCAGACTGGACGTGTCACCCTGTACGTGTCAACTGTACACGTGGCAGCCTGTACGTGTCAACTGTACATGTGGCAGCCTGTACGTGTCAACTGTACATGTGGCAGCCTGTACGTGTCAACTGTACATGTGGCAGCCTGTACGTGTCAACTGTAAATGTGGCAGCCTGTACGTGTCAACTGTACATGTGGCAGCCTGTACGTGTCAGCTGTACATGTGGCAGCCTGTACGTGTCAACTGTACATGTGGCAGCCTGTACGTGTCAGCTGTACATGTGGCAGCCTGTACGTGTCAACTGTTCATGTGGCAGCCTGTACGTGTCAACTGTATATGTGGCAGCCTGTACGTGTCAACTGTACATGTGGCAGCCTGTACGTGTCAACTGTACATGTGGCAGCCTGTACGTGTCAACTGTATATGTGGCAGCCTGTACGTGTCAACTGTACATGTGGCAGCCTGTACGTGTCAGCTGTACATGTGGCAGCCTGTACGTGTCAACTGTACATGTGGCAGCCTGTACGTGTCAACTGTACATGTGGCAGCCTGTACGTGTCAACTGTTCATGTGGCAGCCTGTACGTGTCAACTGTACATGTGGCAGCCTGTACGTGTCAACTGTACATGTGGCAATGCTTCAGTATGAGACCCTGAGAGGGAAGCAGGCACCCCGCCCGCCACATCCCCTTGATAACCTCCGGCAACATGAGAGGCGAGCATCATGTGTGGGGAATACTGACTGGCGGGTCACACCTTCATGGCGACGACAGGAAGCATAGGCTGCTGGGCGGGTGAGGGAGGGGGTCATACCACGCGCCAGGAAGCATAGGCTGCTGGGCGGGTGAGGGAGGGAGTCATACCACGCGCCAGGAAGCATAGGCTGCTGGGCGGGTGAGGGAGGGGGTCATACCACGCGCCAGAGGCCCTCACCACAGAGAGTGGTCGGTGCCACCGTTGTGGTGTGGCTGGCGACAGCTCTGTGCCCAGCACAGTCTCCATCACTAACTATCCTGTTGTAGAATATCATCGGCACAGTTTATATGCATCACTAACTCTCCGTCTGTAGTTATTCTCCCCAGCACAGTCTCCATCACTAACTATCCTGTTGTAGAATATCCTCAGCGTAGTTTATATGCATCACTAACTCTCCGTCTGTAGTTATTCTCCCCAGCACAGTCTCCATCACTAGTTCTCACGCAGTAGTAACTCTCCTCCAGTATAGTTAGTTTCCATCATCAACCCTGCTGCTGTAGTAACTTCCTTCCAACATAGTTTTGCTGAAATATATTATGGGTCGAGTGACCTAATAACTCTTCATGTCTCCTCCCGTCTGACCCTGGCATTACCTAATGTCTCCTCCCGTCTGACCCTGTCATTACCTAATGTCCCCTCCCGTCTGACCCTGGCATTACCTAATGTCCCCTCCCGTCTGACCCTGGCATTACCTAATGTCCCCTCCCGTCTGACCCTGGCATTACCTAATGTCCCCTCCCGTCTGACCCTGGCATTACCTAATGTCCCCTCCCGTCTGACCCTGTCATTACCTAATGTCCCCTCCCACAGTAACTAATGTCCCGTCTTCATCCTCAGCACAAGCCATCCCTCACCTGGGTATGGCTGATGAAGTCGTTTGCAGTGATCGCCATCAACGTGTACTACCTTGCCGCCTGGCTCATCCGTCAGGGTCGTTACGACCACATTGAGTGGGAGAAACAAGACTACGAGGACGACTTTGTCTGGGCTGGTGAGGGCCTGACGCTGGCACAGATTATCATCATGATCCTCTTCTGTCTCATCGGTGGAATCTTTACTTACAAGGTAAGGGCTACTACTTACTGTACTGTGGAGGGAGGGCTACTACTTACTGTGTTGTAGGGTGAGGGCTACTACTTACTGTGTTGTAGGGTGAGGGCTACTACTTACTGTACTGTGGAGGGAGGGCTACTACTTACTGTACTGTAGGGTGAGGGCTACTACTTACTGTGTTGTAGGGTGAGGGCTACTACTTACTGTACTGTGGAGGGAGGGCTACTACTTACTGTGTTGTAGGGTGAGGGCTACTACTTACTGTGTTGTAGGGTGAGGGCTACTACTTACTGTACTGTAGGGTAAGGGCTACTACTTACTGTACTATGGAGGGAGGGCTACTACTTACTGTGTTGTAGGGTGAGGGCTACTACTTACTGTGTTGTAGGGTGAAGGCTACTACTTACTGTGTTGTAGGGTGAGGGCTACTACTTACTGTGTTGTAGGGTGAGGGCTACTACTTACTGTGTTGTAGGGTAAGGGCTACTACTTACTGTGTTGTAGGGTGAGGGCTACTACTTACTGTGTTGTAGGGTGAGGGCTACTACTTACTGTGTTGTAGGGTGAGGGCTACTACTTACTGTACTGTGGAGGGAGGGCTACTACTTACTGTGTTGTAGGGTGAGGGCTACTACTTACTGTGTTGTAGGGTGAGGGCTACTACTTACTGTGTTGTAGGGTGAGGGCTACTACTTACTGTACTGTAGGGTAAGGGCTACTACTTACTGTGTTGTAGGGTGAGGGCTACTACTTACTGTACTGTAGGGTAAGGGCTACTACTTACTGTGTTGTAGGGTGAGGGCTACTACTTACTGTACTGTAGGGTAAGGGCTACTACTTACTGTGTTGTAGGGTGAGGGCTACTACTTACTGTGTTGTAGGGTGAGGGCTACTACTTACTGTGTTGTAGGGTAAGGGCTACTACTTACTGTGTTGTAGGGTGAGGGCTACTACTTACTGTGTTGTAGGGTAAGGGCTACTACTTACTGTGTTGTAGGGTAAGGGCTACTACTTACTGTACTGTAGGGTAAGTTCTACTACTTACTGTACTGTAGGGTAAGGGCTACTACTTACTGTACTGTAGGGTAAGGGCTACTACTTACTGTACTGTAGGGTAAGGGCTGTTAGTTACTATACAGCTAAGTAAGGGCTGTTAGTTATTTTACCATAGGGTAAGAGCTGCTAAATACTCTACTGCAGGGTAAGGGCTGCCACTTACTGCCCACTAGGGTAAAGGCTGCTAGTTACTGTACCGCTAAGTGAGGGCTGCTAGTTGCTTTACCAGAGGATAAGGGCTGTTACTTACTATACAGCTAAGTGAGGGCTGTTAGTTATTTTACCATAGGGTAAGAGCTGCTAGTTACTTTACCACAGGATAAGGGCTGCTAGTTACTTTACCACAGGATAAGGGCTGCTAGTTACTTTACCACAGGATAAGGGCTGCTAGTTACTTTACCACAGGATAAGGGTTGCTAGTTACTTTACCACAGGATAAAGGTTGCTAGTTACTTTACCACAGGATAAGGGCTGCTATTTACTTTACCATAGGATAAGGGTTGCTAGTTACTTTACCACAGGATAAAGGTTGCTAGTTACTTTACCACAGGATAAGGGCTGCTAGTTACAGTACATCTGCTTTTGTATACATCATTTCATATTTGATGCCAAGTGAGTCTTCGTAAGGGTTTTGCGTTGTCTGATATCAGCGTTGAGTGATGGCTTTGTTAACATGTATTACTTCTGATGAACAATTCTGTGTATATTTGTGTGAGCTTGAGATTTATATGTACAAGGTTGTATGATGATAATGTGTATGGACAAGGTTGTATGATGATAATGTGTATGGACAAGGTTGTATAATGATCATGTGTATGGACAAGGTTGTATGATGATAATGTGTATGGACAAGGTTGTATGATGATCATGTGTATGGACAAGGTTGTATGATGATAATGTGTATGGACAAGGTTGTATGATGGTAATGTGTATGGACAAGTTTGTATGATGATAATGTGTATGGACAAGGTTGTATGATGATAATGTGTATGGACAAGGTTGTATGATGATAATGTGTATGAACAAGGTTGTATGATGGTAATGTGTATGGACAAGGTTGTATGATGGTAATGTGTATGGACAAGGTTGTATGATGATTTGTATGAGAGAGCTATAGAGCTAGATAGGGGTATAGAGCTAGAGAGAGAGAGAGAGAGAGAGAGAGAGAGAGAGAGAGAGAGAGAGAGAGAGAGAGAGAGAGAGAGAGAGAGAGAGAGAGAGAGAGAGAGAGTATGGAAGTATGTCGTTGGTGATTCCCTGGCTGGCCCCTGTGTCTGCCGCACGCAGCCTCTGACAACATGGTTATCCTCCACCAGGTTTGTGAGGAGAGGACCGCCAGTCGTCGCAACCTGCGCCACCGTCGCAAGTGGAGCTCCCACGACGCTACGGCGCCGCCCCTGAACTACGACGAGGAGGAGGCCCAGTACCTGAACGAAGCCCTGACCAACAGCGACAAAACCTTACCAGTGCGCGCATCCAAGCAGAGCCTATCAGAGATCAGTCGGACAGACACCTTCAAACACTCTACAGGAGTGTAGAGCACTTGGCCCAGCCACAGGTCGTACGCCCGCTCATCACAAGTATTGATCTTCCACTGTAAGTCATGGCACCACTGACGATGATGACCCTTCCTAGTCTTTGTATTGACATAAAGAATGGAACGAAGGGACAGTCGGCCTTGCCTTCGCAACCTCTTCCTCGTGAAACACAGCCTGTGTTTACAAGGCATATTACAAGCCTTTCTCAAACATCACATCATCTTGGAAGAATGCATATTTTATATATATATATATATATATATATATATATATATATATATATATATATATATATATATATATATATATATATATAATGTGTGTGTGTGTGTGTGTGTGTGTGTGTGTGTGTGTGTGTGTGTATGCACGAGCTACAAGCAAGCCACTGCCGTACATTAAGGTAAACAGCTCACAAGGAAGTTATATTTTGCACAAGTCATGAAGTGTTGCACGTCATCTGGAGGGCATGTTGTACGAAGGTTCTTGGTTATCGCCTGCCTAATTTATGCTAGAGTTCTCTAGAGTCAAATATGTGAAAGGAAACTTGCAGAAAGTGAAATTTTTAGCAAGTTGAGGAAATGTGTGTTTATATCCGCTGTGCGGATGACTCTAAGACAATGGTTACATTACTTTACTCTATTTCATTATATAGTCAAGTGTAATGTAAAGAGATACGTGTCTTGTGTCTTGTCATGATCATCATGAAACATGAGTTTATCTGCACCATATACATGTAACCCACCATCATGGGTCACCAACCTGTACGTTCGTAAACTTGTAATCATATATGAAGGTGAAGCAGAGCTACATCAGAGCCAGCCACACCTGACACTCCCTTCTCCACAGGAAAACAATTATTGTGCCAAAGACTTGTAACCTGAGTGTTGTGTGGATCTGATGGGTGCCTGGGTCAACACCACCCCTGTAACCTGAGTGTTGTGTGGATCTGATGGGTGCCTGGGTCACCACCAACCCTGTAACCTGAGTGTTGTGTGGGTCTGATGGGTGCCTGGGTCAGCCGTAGCTGTGATGTCTTATGTTAATGTCAGAGTCAGAATTATTATTGCAGTGTTAACGGCTGTGTACACCAAACTGATGTGTCAGGTGTCAGAACCTGGCTAGTGTTAACGGCTAACTGTGTACACCAAACTGATGTGTCAGGTGTCAGAACCTGGCTAGTGTTAACGGCTAACTGTGTACACCAAACTGATGTGTCAGGTGTCAGAACCTGGCTAGTGTTAACGGCTAACTGTGTACACCAAACTGATGTGTCAGGTGTCAGAACCTGGCTAGTTTTAACGGCTAACTGTGTACACCAAACTGATGTGTCAGGTGTCAGAACCTGGCTAGTGTTAACGGCTAACTGTGTACACCAAACTGATGTGTCAGGTGTCAGAACCAGGCCAGTGTCAAGGTCTGAACGCCAGTGTCACCTGGCATATAGCGCGTCTTTAGTTGCGGGAGTGTGATGGAGGAGAATGTAGTGTATAGCTTCAGGACCTCACACTGACCAGGTGATCCTGTTTAAGCTGTTGCAGAAGGCAGTGTTGTGGCTCAGGTGTGGCCAGTGTGACACATATATCTTCATAAACCGATTCAAAAACTCATCTTCATTTCGATTCAAACAGTATTATTTTCCTTTTTTTAGTGTTTAGACACAAGTTTAGTATTAAGTACGATTGTACACATACGAAAAGAATCATAATGAGACACTAGTGTAAGAGTTGTATATAAACATTTTATAGGTCTCCTTTTTATATGAACGTTTGTAGCCTGAGGACATGTGAGCCTCATTCACGCCAGCACACACCTCGTCTCCTCCTGAGAAATGTAAGATTCACTCATCCCCAGATCGCCCCCTCCCCTCCCACCTTGAGGAGACAGATGACCTACTCATCCCCAGTACACGTCATCCCCTTCCACTTGAGGACACGTGAGCTTCGTTCACCCCCAACACACACCTCGTCTCCTCCTGAGGAGACATTAGCTTCACTCATCCCCAGTACACTCACCATCCTCCTCCTGAGGACACATACTCATCCCCGATACCCCTGCCACACCCTCATCACCTTCACTATTGCATGTATATACTCTCCATCATCCCTATAAACCTTGAATAAAATTGTATGATCATGATTGTTGGTTTTATTCCATACACAAGACTGACAGTGTTTACATATAGAGAGTAAACAAGAATATGTCAGGTAACCACAGGAAGAATTCTCTTGACCTACGAAACGTGGGTCAGGAATAGAACTTGGGTGTGATAATCTCTGGTGACGGAGAATCAGGCAAGCATTGCAGAGAAGAAGTGAAGAGAACGAACAAAACTCCTGGCTCATCGGGAGGCTCTGCGAATCTATCTCGAGAAAATAGTCTCACATTGCCAAAGTTATTGATGCGTCATTATCTTGATAATTGATGCGTCATTATCTTCATTATTGATGCGTCATTATCTTGATAATTGATGCGTCATTATCTTCATTATTGATGCGTCATTATCTTGATAATTGATGCGTCATTATCTTCATTATTGATGCGTCATTATCTTGATTATTGATGCGTCATTATCTTGATTATTGATGCGTCATTATCTTCATTATTGATGCGTCATTATCTTGATAATTGATGCGTCATTATCTTCATTATTGATGCGTCATTATCTTGATAATTGATGCGTCATTATCTTCATTATTGATGCGTCATTATCTTGATAATTGATGCGTCATTATCTTCATTATTGATGCGTCATTATCTTGATAATTGATGCGTCATTATCTTCATTATTGATGCGTCATTATCTTGATTATTGATGCGTCATTATCTTGATTATTGATGCGTCATTATCTTGATTATTGATGCGTCATTATCTTGATAATTGATGCGTCATTATCTTCATTATTGATGCGTCATTATCTTGATAATTGATGCGTCATTATCTTCATTATTGATGCGTCATTAGCTTGATTATTAATGCGTCATTATCTTGATAATTGATGCGTCATTATCTTGATAATTGATGCGTCATTATCTTGATAATTGATGCGTCATTATCTTCATTATTGATGCGTCATTATCTTGATTATTGATGCGTCATTATCTTGATTATTGATGCGTCATTATCTTGATTATTGATGCGTCATTATCTTGATAATTGATGCGTCATTATCTTCATTATTGATGCGTCATTAGCTTGATTATTAATGCGTCATTATCTTGATTATTGATGCGTCATTATCTTGATTATTGATGCGTCATTATCTTGATAATTGATGCGTCATTATCTTCATTATTGATGCGTCATTAGCTTGATTATTAATGCGTCATTAGCTTGATTATTGATGCGTCATTATCTTGATTATTGATGCGTCATTATCTTGATAATTAATGCGTCATTATCTTCATTATTGATGCGTCATTAGCTTGATTATTAATGCGTCATTAGCTTGATTATTGATGCGTCATTATCTTGATTATTGATGCGTCATTAGCTTGATTATTGTGTGCATGTGAAGACCGGAGAAAAAACAGAAGCGAGCTACCAAGATGATTTTCGAACTGAGGGACAATTCCTATGAGAACCGAATAAATTACTCAAATAAAACACTTCTATAATTACAATCTAAGAAGCTACATAATGATTCATTCCTCTCATCTTAATCGTAGTCACGGATACAAACTCGTGGTCAAACGTTTTGCCTGGAATGAGGCCAAGTGTTCGTTCTTGAACAGAATTGTTAACATTTGGAATGATTCACCAGTTACGGAAGCTGAGTGTCGTTGTTTACATACGTTTAAGAACAGAGAGGATAAAGATATCGCTTTATGTCAACTACTGACATTACTTGCGCCTCTTCAGTGTAAAGTTTATACATTTTTCTTTCGAAACAACTGAGCGTCTTTGTCCTCTTACCTCAGTAATCTGTGATGAGCCTCGGTAGCAAACCAATAGCCTGGATCCTACTACATCGGACACCTTCCTATACCGAATCCAGGCTTGAAAATATGGTAAACCAACCAAGTTATCATTACGTTTTGTTTGATAGAAGATCTTGATGAGGTTCACAAGGAAGATCTTGATGAGGTTCACAAGGAAGATCTTGATGAGGTTCACAAGGAAGATCTTGATGAGGTTCACAAGGAAGATCTTGATGAGGTTCACAAGGAAGATCTTGATGAGGTTCATAAGGAAGATCTTGATGGGGTTCATAAGGAAGATCTTGATGAGGTTCACAAGGAAGATCTTGATGAGGTTCATAAGGAAGATCTTGATGAGGTTCACAAGGAAGATCTTGATGAGGTTCACAAGGAAGATCTTGATGAGGTTCACAAGGAAGATCTTGAGGTTCATAAGGAAGATCTTGATGGGGTTCACAAGGAAGATCTTGATGAGGTTCATAAGGAAGATCTTGATGGGGTTCATAAGGAAGATCTTGATGAGGTTCACAAGGAAGATCTTGATGAGGTTCACAAGGAAGATCTTGATGAGGTTCACAAGGAAGATCTTGATGAGGTTCATAAGGAAGATCTTGATGGGGTTCACAAGGAAGATCTTGATGAGGTTCACAAGGAAGATCTTGATGAGGTTCACAAGGAAGATCTTGATGGGGTTCATAAGGAAGATCTTGATGAGATTCACAAGGAAGATCTTGATGAGGTTCACAAGGAAGATCTTGATGAGGTTCACAAGGAAGATCTTGATGAGGTTCACAAGGAAGATCTTGATGAGGTTCACAAGGAAGATCTTGATGAGGTTCACAAGGAAAATCTCGATGGGGTTCACAAGGAAGATCTTGATGAGGTTCACAAGGAAGATCTTGATGAGGTTCACAAGGAAGATCTTGATGAGGTTCACAAGGAAGATCTTGATGAGGTTCACAAGGAAGATCTTGATGAAGTTCACAAGGAAAATCTCGATGGGGTTCACAAGGAAGATCTTGATGAGGTTCACAAGGAAGATCTTGATGAGGTTCACAAGGAAGATCTTGATGAGGTTCACAAGGAAGATCTTGATGAGGTTCACAAGGAAGATCTTGATGAGGTTCATAAGGAAGATCTTGATGAGGTTCACAAGGAAGATCTTGATGAGGTTCACAAGGAAGATCTTGATGGGGTTCATAAGGAAGATCTCGATGGGGTTCATAAGGAAGATCTTGATGAGGTTCACAAGGAAGATCTTGATGAGATTCACAAGGAAGATCTTGATGAGGTTCACAAGGAAGATCTTGATGAGGTTCACAAGGAAGATCTTGATGAGGTTCACAAGGAAGATCTTGATGAGGTTCACAAGGAAGATCTTGATGAGGTTCACAAGGAAGATCTTGATGAGGTTCACAAGGAAGATCTTGATGAGGTTCACAAGGAAGATCTTGATGAGGTTCACAAGGAAGATCTTGATGGGGTTCATAAGGAAGATCTCGATGGGGTTCATAAGGAAGATCTTGATGAGGTTCACAAGGAAGATCTTGATGGGGTTCACAAGGAAGATCTTGATGGGGTTCACAAGGAAGATCTTGATGGGGTTCATAAGGAAGATCTTGATGAGGTTCATAAGGAAGATCTTGATGGGGTTTATAAGGAAGATCTCGATGGGGTTCATAAGGAAGATCTTGATGAGGTTCACAAGGAAGATCTTGATGGGGTTCACAAGGAAGATCTTGATGGGGTTCATAAGGAAGATCTCGATGGGGTTCATAAGGAAGATCACGATGGGGTTCATAAGGAAGATCTCGATGGGGTTCATAAGGAAGATCACGATGGGGTTCATAAGGTAGATCTCGATGGGGTTCATAAGGAAGATCTTGATGGGGTTCATAAGGAAGATCTCGATGGGGTTCATAAGGAAGATCACGATGGGGTTCATAAGGAAGATCACGATGGGGTTCATAAGGAAGATCTTGATGGGAAATTTCGACATGTAAACAGGTCATTCAGTTTCTTTAGGCAGACTTAGCTATTTCCGTAATGTTTGGTTTTCAACAAAGAGCGGATGTACTGTAATGCCAAGTGTATGATCCCATCCGCCTTCCACTACGGTGGGTCTGGACCCCTCAACACAGGAGCACAGGCTTGTGTCTCGAGTACTTCCTGCGGGCTGTACACTAGATCATGTAGATGTCGTAACGTTATTGAAATTTCCATTCTTATCATAGTTGCCAGATAATCTTATTATGCCGAGTGAAACAAAGTTCCATATCTGAATACGAGAGTAACATCTGTAACATCAAATTCACGTTTAAACTTTTCACATCTTAATAAGTAATTATGTCAGGATAAATGAAAATGCTCATCAGACAATCAATAAACAATATATTGAAAATGAAATATCAAAAATTATAATTCCAGTACAAGACAGACACTATGACGGACACACCATATTTATTCTAAATTGATTTGAAGTTCAGAATGCAAAAATAAATTCTGCTCTCTTTCCTCCTACCAACAATATTCAGACCTTCATCCTACGTTATTACTCTTCATTAAGGGTCGATGACAAAATAAATGAGCAAGATACTACTTGATTTGTACAGAGAGAAAAGACTGCGTGTGTTTACCCCTAGCTTGCAAGAGAGAGAGAGAGAGAGAGAGAGAGAGAGAGAGAGAGAGAGAGAGAGAGAGAGAGAGAGAGAGAGAGAGAGAGAGAGAGAGAATCTACATTCCAGTAATTCAGTTCCAGCTCCTAGAATTACTATACTAACATAATAACCTCATCTTTATACAAAAAAATAATAGTTATAATTTCACAACACTTTTAGAATAATTTCAATATCAAGAATAATATCAATGACGCAATAATAGAGTACAATCCTATTAGAATTTCCTTCAGGCTTATCAATCCTGCAAGGTATATTTTCTACCTGTTTTCCTGCCTGCGTGTGCCGGAGGGAGTGGAGAATGGAGACAGACCCTTTGATTTGCTATCCGTTTCATTTACCGCTTACAAGGGCGGCCTTTTTCTTTCTTTATTTCTCTTGCTTGGACCTTGTATCTGTGTGGTCTTTCTATCTATGTAATATGTTCCATAAAATCTACATAATTTTCTAGATCTATAACAGAAAACGCAATGGCACATCATTAAGCGATACTGCACACACACACACACAAAAAAAAAAAAAACTTTTTTTCAAAATATATGAAAAGGAATACATAACCCAAGTATGTTCATTGAGTCAAGTGGTGGAATTACATAACCGTTGCATATAGGAAAGTTATGAGGAATTTTCGATAGAGAGATGGCAGAAATGTTCTTGAAGGCATTGTACTTAAACATATTGTGTCTACCCCACTAAGATATCCTGTCCAAGTCTGAGTTTATTGAGGAAGCTGTGTCAAGACGAGACACAGGTCGGGTGAGAGAAGAAAGAGCAAAACTGAAGGATATGTGGATGAATGTAGTGTTGAGTCGTCAGCGTAGGAATGCATTTGCTTAATTGTGGAGGAGAGGAAATCGTGGATGAAAAGAAGAAAAGTGTAGGAGACAGAACAGAACCTTGATGGACACCGCTGTTGATAGAGCAAGGGGGGGAGGCTGATCTATCAACAATAGATCGACCAGAGAGGGAACTGGATATGAGGGAGCAAAGTGAGGGAGGGAAGCCAAAAGAGGGGAGCTTAGAGATGAGAGCTCGATGCCACACCCTTCCAAAATCTTTGGATATATTAAAGGCAACTAAATGGAAATTCCCCAAATCGTCCAGAGATGATGACAAAATAAGAAGGAATCTATTGCGTGATTGCAGATTTGCAGTGCGTGGTTACAGGTTGATGAGGTCCGCTGGTCTGCCGTGCGTGGTAGCAGGTGATGGGGTCTGCTGGTCTGCCGTGCGTTGTTGCAAGATGATAGGGTCTGCTGGTCTGCGGTGCGTGGTTACAGGTTGATGGGGTCTGCTGGCCTGCTGTGCGTGGTTACAGGCTGATGAGGTCTGCTGGTCTTCCGTGCGCGGTTGAAGGTTGATGGTGTCTGCTGGTCTGCCGTGCATGGTTACAGGTTGATGGGGTCTGCTGGTCTGCCGTGTGTGATTGCCGGATGATGGGGTCTGCTGGCCTGCTGTACGTGGTTACAGGTTGTTGGGGTCTGCTGGTCTGCCATACATGGTCGCAGGTTGATGGGGTCTGCTGATCTGCCGTGCATGGTTACAGGTTAATGAGATCTGCTGGTCTGCCGTACATGGTTGCAGGTTGATGGGGTTTGCTGTTCTGCCGTGCATGGTTGCAGGTTGATGGGTCTACTAGTCTGCTGTGCATGGTTACAGGTTGATGGAGTCTGCTGGTCTGCCATACATAGTTGTAGGTTGATGGGGGTCTGCTGGTTTGCCATGCGTGGTTACAGGTTGATGGGGTTTGCTGGTCTGCCATACAAGGCTGCAGGTTGATGGGGTCTGCTAGTCTTCTGTGCATAGTTGCAAGTTGATGGGTTCTGCTGATCTGCTGTGTATGGTTGCAAGTTGATGGGGTCTGCTGGTCTACCGTGCATGGCTACAGATTAATGGGGTCTGCTGGTCAGCCGTGCGTGGTTGCAGGTTGATGAGATCTGCTGGTCTGCAGTGTGTGGTAACAGGTTGATAGGGTCTGCTGGTCTGCTGTGCGTGGTTGCAGGTTGATGGGGTCTGCTAGTCTGCCGTACATGGTTACAGGTTGATGGGTCTTCTGGTCTGCCGTATGTGGGTGCAGGTTGATGGGGTCTCCTGGTCTGCCGTACATGATTGCAGGTTGATGGGATCTGCTGGTTTTTATGGATGGTTGGAGGTTGATAGGGTTTGCTTGGTGCAGTACGTGGTTACAGGTTGATGGGATCTGCTGACCTGCTGTGCATGGTTACAGGTTGATGGGGTCTGCTGGTCTGCCGCACATGGTTACAGGTTGATGGGGGTATGCTGGTCTGCATTGTGTGGTTATAGGTTGATTGGGGTATGCTGGTCTGCTGTGTTTGGTTGCAGGTTGATGGGGTCTGCTGGTCTGCCGTACATGGCTGCAGGTTGATGGGGTCTGCTGTTGTCCCATCCATAGTTACAGAATGATGGGGTCTGCTGATCTGCCGTGCGTGGTTACAGGTTGATGGGGTCTGCTGGTCTGCTATGTATGGTTGCAAGTTGATGGGGTCTGCTAGTCTGCAGTGCGTGGTTGCATGCTGATGGGTTTGCTGGTTTGCAGTGCGTGGTTACAGGTTGATGGTGGTCTGCTGGCCTGCTGTGCGTGCTTACAGGTTGATGAAGTCTGCTGGTCTGATGTATATGGTTGCAGGTTGATAGGGTCTGCTGTTCTGCCGTGTGTGGTTACAGGCTGATGGGGTCTACTGGTCTGCCGTGCGTGGTTAGAGGTTGATAGGATGTGCTGGTCTGCCGTGCCTGCTTACAGGTTGATGGAGTTTGCTGGCCCGCAAGGCGTGATTGCATGTTGATGGGTTCTGCTGGCCTTCAAGGCGTAGTTGCAGGTTGATGGGATCTGCTGGTCTGCCGTGCATGGTTGCAGGTTGATGGGGTCTGCTGGTGTGTCGTGCATGGTTGCAGGTTGATGGGGTCTGCTGGTCTGTCGTGCGTGGTTAAAGGTTGATGTGGTTTACTGGTCTGCCGTACATGTTTGCTGGTTGATGAGGTCTACTGTCCTACAGTGCGTGGTTGCAGGTTGATGGGGTCTACTAGCCTGGAAGGCGTGGTTGTAGGCTGGTGGGATCTGCCGGTCTACCGTATATGGTTGCAGGTTGATGGGGTCTGCTGGCCTGCCGTACCTGGTTACAGGTTGATAGGGTCTGCTGCCCTGCAAGGCGTGGTTACAGGTTGATGGGGGCTGCTTTCTGCCGTACATGGTTGCAGGTTGATGGGGTCTGCTGGTCTGCTGGGCGTTGTTGCAAGTTGATGTGGGTCTGCTGGTCTGCAGTGCGTGATTGCAAGCTGATAGGGTCTGCTGGTCTGCAGTGCGTGGTTACTGGTTGATGGAGTCTGCTGGCATGCTGTATATTGTTACAGATTGATGGGGTCTACTGGTCTGCCGTACATGGTTGCAGGTTTATGGGGTCTGCTGATCTGCCGTGCATGGTTACAGGTTGATTGGGTCTGCTAGTCTGCCGTCCATGGTTGCAGGTTGATGGGGTCTGCTGGTCTGCCATGCGTGGTTGAAGGAGTCTGCTGGTCTGCTGATCAGCCGTGCATGGTTACAGGTTGATGGGTCTGTTGGTCTGCCATGTGTGGTTCCAGGTTGAAGGGGTCTGCTGGTCTGCCGTACATATTTGCAGGTTGATGGGGTCTGCTGGTCTCCCGTGCATGGTTGCAGGTTGATAGGGTTTGCTGGTCTGCAGTGCGTGGTTACAGGTTGAAGGGGTCTGCTGGCCTGCTGTGCATGATTACAGGTTGATGAGGTCTGCAGGTCTGCCGTACATGGTTGCAGGTTGATGAGGTCTGCTGGTCTGCCGTGCATGGTTACAGGTTGATGGGGTCTGCTGTCTGCTGTGCATTGTTGCAGTTGATGGGTCTGCTGTCTGCAGTGCGTGATTGCACAGTGCTGATAGGGTCTGCTGGCCTGCTGGTCATGGTACAGGTTGATGGGTCTGCTGATGCGTAGTTAGGCTGCTGGGTCTACTGATCTGCGTCATGTTACAGATTGATGGGGTCTGCTGGTCTGCCGTACATGGTTGCAGGTTGATGGGGTCTGCTGATCTGCGTGCATGGTTACAGGTTGATGGGGTCTGCTGGTCTGCCGTACATGGTTGCAGGTTGATGGGGTCTTCTGGTCTGCCGTGCGTGGTTACAGGTTGATGGAGTCTGCTGGTCTGCCATACATGGTTACAGGTTGATGGGTCTGCTGGTCTGCCTGGTGGTTCAGGTTGAATGGGTCTGCTGGTCTGCCGTACATGATTGCAGGTTGATGGGGTCTGCTGGTCTGCCGTGCATGGTTGCAGGTTGATAGGGTTGCTGTCTGCGTGCTGGTTGCAGGTTGATAGGGTCTGCTGCTGCTGGCATGATAAAAGGTTGATGGGTCTGCATCTGCCGTCATGGTTACAGTTGATGAGGTCTGCTGGTCTGCCGTGCATGGTTACAGGTTGATGGGGTCTGCTGGTCTGCCGTGCATGATTACGGGGTGATAGGGTTTGCTGGTCTGCAGTGCGTGTTTACAAGTTGAAGGGGTCTGCTGGCCTGCCGTGCATGGTTACAGGATGATAGGGTTTGCTGGTCTGCCGTACATGGTTGCAGTTTGATGTGGTCTGCTGATCTGCCGTGCATGGTTACAGGTTGATAGGGTCTGCTGGTCTGCCGTGCATGGTTGCAGGTTGATGGTGTTTACTGATCTGCCGCGCGTGGTTACAGGCCTTCTGGTCTGCCGTGTGTGGTTGCAGGTTAATGGAGTCTGCTGGTTTCCTGTGCATGGTTGCAAGTTGTTGGGGTCTACTGATCTGCCGTACATGGTTGCAGGTTGATGGGGTCTGCTGTTCTGCCGTGCATGGTTACAGATTGATGGAGGTTGCTGTTCTGCCGTGCGTTGTTGCAGGTTGATGGGGTCTGCTGGTCTGCTGTGCATGGTTACAGATTGATGGGGTCTGCTGGTCTGTAGTGCGTGGTTGCAGGTTGATGGGTCTGCTGGTCTGCAATGTGTGCTTACAGGTTGATGGGTTCTGCTGGTCTGCAGTGCGTGGTTGCAGGTTGATGGGTCTGCTGGTCTGCAATGTGTGGTTACAGGTTGATGGGTTCTGCTGGTCTGCAGTGCGTGGTTACAAGTTGATGGGGTCTGCTGGCCTGCTGTGCGTGGTTACAGGTTGATGAGGTCTGCTGGTCTGCCGTACCTTGTTTCAGGTTGATGGGTCTGCTGCACTGCAAGGCGTGGTTGCAGGTTGATGGGGTCTGCTGGTCTGCCGTACCTGGTTGCAAGTTGATGGGGTCTGCTACCCTGCAAGGCGTGGCTGCAGGTTGATGAACTATGGTCTTATGACACTTTAGAATATTACACACGAATGGTCCGTGTATCGAGGCTGATGAGAGTGTGGCCTGAGCTGGTTGCTGAGCCAGGCTTTCATCTGGTCGTGTCGGTACCTTGTGCTTGGTTCTTACACACTAAGCAGTGAGCCGGTCAACACATTCCATGTGGTGCAGCTACATATGTACAACTCACACTGAAGTGAGGAAACTAGATAGCTATTGAAAGATAGATTATATACAGTGAAATGAGGAAACTAGATAGCTATTGAAAAATATCCTGGACAAGCTCCTGCGAGTCATAATGAGTCATGACCACACATGGAACACGACTTGATAAAACAGTACAAAAATCAAGTAAATAAGAATTAGTTACAAAAGTACTCATCAATCTACACAGAAAATATACATAAAACGTAAAGTTAGTAAAAATGATACATATCGTTATAAGAGTACTCATAAATTCACACAGAAAATATACATAAAACGTTAAGTTAGTAGAAATGATACATATAGATATTATGAATGGAATAAAGTTACAATATACAAATAAAATAACAAAAGTAAAGAGAATACAAAACACCAAACAAAATATTGAATACATATTGTTCTGAAGTCAAAATTCTCCTAAAATAAGTAAGTGCTGTTGTAACTACTTTCTGAATATCAAATGTGGGTGTAGGAAATACTATATTGGACATTCTATGTTGTACATGACAATATAAGATAAATATCATGAATAACAATATGATGATGAGAACAATAGACAATGATGCAATAACAATATGAGGTGAGAACAATAGACAATGATGTAATAACAATATGATGATGAGAACAATAGACAATGATGTAATAACAATATGAGGTGAGAACAATAGACAATGATGTAATAACAATATGATGATGAGAACAATAGACAATGATGTAATAACAATATGATTATGAGAACAATAGACAATGATGTAATAACAATATGATAATGAGAACAATAGACAATGATGTAATAACAATATGATGATGAGAACAATAGACAATGATGTAATAACAATATGATGATGAGAACAATAGACAAGGATGTAATAACAATAGACAATGATGTAATAACAATATGATGGTGAGAACAATAGACAATGATGTAATAACAATATGATGATGAGAACAATAGACAATGATATAATAACAATATGAGGTGAGAACAATAGACAATGATGTAATAACAATATGATAATGAGAACAATAGACAATGATGTAATAACAATATGATGATGGGAACAATAGACAATGATGTAATAACAATATGATGCTGAGAACAATAGACAATGATGTAATAACAATATGATGATGAGAACAATAGACAATGATGTAATAACAATATGATTATGAGAACAATAGACAATGATGTAATAACAATATGATAATGAGAACAATAGACAATGACGTAATAACAATATGATAATGAGAACAATAGACAATGATGTAATAACAATATGATGATGAGAGCAATAGACAATGATGTAATAACAATATGATGATGAGAACAATAGACAATGATATAATAACAATATGAGGTGAGAACAATAGACAATGATGTAATAACAATATGATGATGAGAACAATAGACAATGATGTAATAACAATATGATTATGAGAACAATAGACAATGATGTAATAACAATATGATAATGAGAACAATAGACAATGATGTAATAACAATATGATAATGAGAACAATAGACAATGATGTAATAACAATATGATAATGAGAACAATAGACAATGATGTAATAACAATATGATGATGAGAACAATAGACAAGGATGTAATAACAATAGACAATGATGTAATAACAATATGATGATGAGAACAATAGACAATGATGTAATAACAATATGATAATGAGAACAATAGACAATGATTAATAACAATATGATACTGAGAACAATAGACAATGATGTAATAACAATATGATGATGGAACAATAGACAATGATGTAATAACAATATGATGATGAGAACAATAGTCAATGATGTAATAACAATATGATGATAATGAGAACAATAGACAATGATGTAATAACAATATGATAATGAGAACAATAGACAAGGATGTAATAACAATATGTAATGGAACAATAGACAATGATGTAATAACAATATGATGATGGGAACAATAGACAATGATGTAATAACAATATGATGATGAGAACAATAGACTAATGATGTAATAACAATATGATAATGAGAACAATAGACAATGATGTAATAACAATATGCTAATGAGAACAATAGACAATGATGTAATAACAATATGATGATGGGAACAATAGACAATGATGTAATAACAATATGATGATGAGAACAATAGACAATGATGTAATAACAATATGATAATGAGAACAATAGACAATGATGTAATAACAATATGATAATGAGAACAATAGACAATGATGTAATAACAATATGATGATGAGAACAATAGTCAATGATGTAATAACAATATGATGATGAGAACAATAGACAATGATGTAATAACAATATGAGGTGAGAACAATAGACAATGATGTAATAACAATATGATAATGAGAACAATAGACAATGATGTAATAACAATATGATGATGAGAACAATAGACAATGATGTAATAACAATATGATGATGAGAACAATAGACAATGATGTAATAACAATATGATGATGAGAACAATAGACAATGATGTAATAACAATATGATGATGAGAACAATAGACAATGATGTAATAACAATATGATGATGAGAACAATAGACAATGATGTATAACAATATGATGATGAGAACAATAGACAATGATGTAATAACAATATGATGATGAGAACAATAGACAATGATGTAATAACAATATGATGATGAGAACAATAGACAATGATGTAATAACAATATGATGATGAGAACAATAGACAATGATGTAATAACAATATGATGATGAGAACAATAGACAATGATGTAATAACAATATGATGATGAGAACAATAGACAATGATGTAATAACAATATGATGATGAGAACAATATGATGGTGAGAACAATAGACAATGATGTAATAACAATATGATGATGAGAACAATAGACAATGATGTAATAACAATATGATGATGAGAACAATAGACAATGATGTAATAACAATATGATGATGAGAACAATATGAATGATATAACAATAGAAATGATGTAATTACAATATGGATGATGAGAACAATAGACAATGATGTAATAACAATATGATGGTGACAACATTAGACAATGATGTAATAACAAATTTGATGATGAGAAAATAGACAATGATGTAATGACATATGATCGATGAGATACAATTTAGACAATTGATGTAATGACAAAGACAATGATGTAATAAAAATATGATGATGAGAAACTAATAGAATGAGTGTATAGAAATATGGTGATTGAGAACATTAGACCAATATGTAATAACAATATGATGAGAGAACATTGACTAGATGTAATAAAAAAGTTAGACAATGATTCTAATAACAATATGATGATGAGAACAATAGACAATGATTTAAAACAATACTGATGATGAGAACAATAGAAAATGATTAATAACAATATGCGATAATGAAGAACAATAGACAATGATGTAATAGACAATACAATATGAGTAACTAACAATATGTAGAACATATGATGTGAGAACATAGACTATGATGTAAAAATATGATGATGAGAACAAGACAATGATGAATAATAACAATATGATGATGAGAACAATAGACAATGATTAATAACAATATGATGATGGAAAATAGACAATGATTGTAATAACAATATGATGATGAGAACAATAGACAATGATGTAATAACAATTATGATGTGAAACAATAGACAATGATGTAATAACAATTGATGATGATGAGAACAAATGACAATGATGTAATAACAATATGTGATAGAACAATCCAATGATGTGAAACAAAATGATGTAATGACAATAGACAATGATGTAATAACAATATGAGGTGAGAACAATAGACAATGATGAATAACAATATGATGATGAGAACAATAGACAATGATGCAATAACAATATGAGGTTGAGAACAATAGACAATGATGTAATAACAATATGATGATGAGACAATAGACTATGATGTAATAACAATATGATGATGAGAAACAATAGACAATGATGTATAACAATATGATGGATGAAGCAACAATAGACAATGATTAATAACAATTAAGATGAAGAGAACAATAGACAAATGATATAATAACAATATGATGAAGAGAACAAAGCCAATGATGTTATAACAATAGACTGATGAGAACAATAGATAATGATGTAATAACAATATGATGATGAGAACATAGATAATGATGTAACTAACAATATGAATGATGAGACAATAGAACAATGATGTAATAACAATAGACAATGATTAATAACAATATGATGATGAGAACAATAGACAATGATGTAATAACAATATGATGATAGAACAATAGACAATGATGTAATAACAATATGATGATGAGAACAATAACAATGATGTAATAACATATGATGTGAGACATAGACAGATTAATAACATGATATGAGAAACAATAGACAATGATGAATAAGAATATATGAAATATGATGAGAACAATAGACAATGATATAATAACAATATGATGGTGAGAACAATAGACAATGATGTAATAACAATATGACGATGAGAACAATACACAACAGACACAATAGACAATGATGTAGTAACAATATGATGATGAGAACAATAGACAATGATTTAATAACAATATGATGATAACAATAGACAATGATGTAATAACAATATGATGATGAGAACAATAGACAATGATGTAATAACAATATGAGGGTGAGAACAATAGACAATGATGTAATAACAATATGATGATGAGAACAATAGACAATGATGTAATAAGAATATGATGATGAGAACAATAGACAATGATGTAATAACAATATGACGATGAGAACAATAGACAATGATGCAATAACAATATGACGATGAGAACAATAGACAATGATGTAATAATAATATGATGAGAACAATATGATGGTGAGAACAATAGACAATGATGTAATAATATGATGATGAGAACAAGAGACAATGATTTAATAACAATATGATGATGAGAACAATAGACAATGATTTAATAACTATATGATGATGAGAACAATAGACAATAATGTAATTACAATATGATGATGAGAACAATAGATAATGATGTAATAACAATATGATGATGAGAACAATAGATAATGATGTGATAATATGATGATGAGAACAATAGACAATGATGTAATAACAATATGATGATGAGAACAATAGACAATGATGTAATAACAATATGATGATGAGAACAATAGACAATGATTTAGTAACAATATGATGATGAGAACAATAGACAATGATATAATAACAATATGATGATGAGAACAATAGACAATGATGTAATAATATGATGATGAGAACAATAGACAATGATGTAATAATATGATGATGAGAACAATAGACAATGATTTAATAACAATATGATGATGAGAACAATAGACAATGCTGTAATAACAATATGATGATGAAAACAATAGACAATGATGTAATAACAATATGATGATGAGAACAATAGATAATGATGTAATAACAATATGATGATGAGAACAATAGATAATGATGTAATAATATGATGATGAGAACAACAGACAATGATGTAATAACAATATGATGATGAGAACAATAGATAATGATGTAATAACAATATGATGATGAGAAGAATAGACAATAATGTAATGGGAATTGCAGAAACATGAGTTAGGGTGTGAGGGTTGGGGGGTGTACTTAAAGGAACAAAAGCCAAAACATGTGTTGGAGAATCTAAATCATCCTCAACCTTAGATGGAAGATGTTGGATCTTTACTTCATCTAAATCATCCTCAACCTTAGATGGAAGATGTTGGATCTTTACTTCATCTAAATCATCCTCAACCTTAGATGGAAGATGTTGGATCTTTACTTCATCTAAATCATCCTCAACCTTAGATGGAAGATGTTGGATCTTTACTTCATCTAAATCATCCTCAATCTTAGATGGAAGATGTTGGATCTTTACTTCATCTAAATCATCCTCAACCTTAGATGGAAGATGTTGGATCTTTACTTCATCTAAATCATCCTCAATCTTAGATGGAAGATGTTGGATCTTTACTTCATCTAAATCATCCTCAATCTTAGATGGAAGATGTTGGATCTTTACTTCATCTAAATCATCCTCAACCTTAGATGGAAGATGTTGGATCTTTACTTCATCTAAATCATCCTCAACCTTAGATGGAAGATGTTGGATCTTTACTTCATCTAAATCATCCTCAACCTTAGATGGAAGATGTTGGATCTTTACTTCATCTAAATCATCCTCAATCTTAGATGGAAGATGTTGGATCTTTACTTCATCTAAATCATCCTCAATCTTAGATGGAAGATGTTGGATCTTTACTTCATCTAAATCATCCTCAATCTTAGATGGAAGATGTTGGATCTTTACTTCATCTAAATCATCCTCAACCTTAGATGGAAGATGTTGGATCTTTACTTCATCTAAATCATCCTCAACCTTAGATGGAAGATGTTGGATCTTTACTTCATCTAAATCATCCTCAACCTTAGATGGAAGATGTTGGATCTTTACTTCATCTAAATCATCCTCAATCTTAGATGGAAGATGTTGGATCTTTACTTCATCAATGAATGAGAAGTTAATGTTATGTGGGCCTTGTTGTATACTCGGGATTATTCTATTAATCTGTCCCAAGTAATGATCATGACTACTGAACAATGTGAAATGGGAACTGATAAAAGTACATTGTGTTCCTAACTGAACTTGATCCAGAACCAAGGAAGACATGGTTTGGTTATGTCAGCAATGAATCAGAACATTTTGTGGCTTTGGGAAGAATATGACATGATAATGGTCCATACTCTCAATCCAAGGTTCATTGACAACAATTTCTTTAAAAGAACAAGAATTAAGAACACTGTTGATGTCCATAAAGTAGGTGGTAAACTCATGCATTTGTTTGTAAGGTGTGAACAACCATAGTGTTGGCAGGGCTAATCAAGTTGTCAAGCAATGGTTTATGGCACAATGCTAAAGTTCATGTCATTTTTGAGGATTATTAGCAAGAACTATAGTTCTTGGCAACTCTTTTGTGTGATTAAAAGGGAACGATGTTACGTTACAGTGCTGTAAGTATTGGAGTCAATGATTGGTATATGGATAATGACAGCTTCAATATCCACATCAAGCGTTAGTCAGGAGTAATAACTGGCCAAGTGATGCAGAGGGAGAGCTGACTGAGGTGCGCCAGAATTGTGTCATCGCTTGGTCAATAATACGTGTCAGTTCCACATAAGGGAAAAATGATGGTGTGACAACTTGGTTTCCCAGATTATCAACATCTTCCAATATGTCAGTGGAATAATGTACATAATGTACATAATGTACATAATACGTAATATGAGAGTATAAACTATCAACATATAAGTCAGTGGAATAATGTACATAATACGTAATATGAGAATATAAACTATCAACATGTAAGCCAGTGGAATAATGTACATAATACGTAATAAGAGAATATAAACTATCAACATATGTGGAAATAGTCAATATTGTAAACATTGTATTAACAGGTATTGACATTAGCTCTACCTACTGAGTAAAGTTATTGACTGTTAACATGATGTCAACCAGATATTGGGAATGATCTTTCAACATTTTGGCTTCAGATTTAATTTGTTTATTGTTAAGAAGTTGTTGAAATTGCAAGTAGTGAACTTAATTTCTTACTAAATTGTTTTTTTTTTCTTAGTAGCAGTACCGGCCGAATACGAATGGAGTTAGTGAACGTTAAACTTTTGTGAAACCTGAGTATGGTAGACCGTAAGCAACTTCTTAAAGGCGAGGTCTTGATGATGTGTGTGTGTGTTGGTGATGTGAGGGTGGTCGGTTCTGGTGTAGGTGCAGACTGCATGGTGGTAGGAGGAGGTGGCAGACTGCATGGTGGTAGGAGGAGGTGGCAGACTGCATGGTGGTAGGAGGGGGTGGGGTAATATGGTTTGAAGGTTGAGGAGTGTTGTCTGGTGTGGGACCAACATGATCATGTTCAGAATACTGTCAAACTTTCAATTGGTGTTCTCATGTTCCTCACGAATGTCATCTGTATTTAGATGTCGAACCCTAAACTTACGTCCCTCTGAATGAGCCAAGACTATATAAATTTTGGATCTAGTTTAGGAACCTCATTGTAGGGTTGATATTATGCACCATTACCAAGAGTCCGGCAGCTACGTACCTGTGATGCTCTTGCGCACTTATTAGCCTTATCCGTGCAAGTTGTACTGGCTTCACCTAGATTTTCCTTGATATTTTGATGAATCAGTTGAGTCGTGCGATATTTCTGCTACAAGTGAATTCTGAACCGCTGGACCTGAAGGAGGGGACGCAATTACGTCATACTGCTACACTTTATCAAAACCATGTAAGGCGTGGAAGGGTGTGTCTCCAGGTGACTTATGATATGCAGAGTTTAATGAACATTGGACATCATACAGGTATTCATCCCAGTCATCATGATCAAAATTAATGTTGGTGCGAAGACACTGGAGGATCTTACGGTTCAACCTTTCTGCCAGGCCATTCCAGGCTGGGTGATGTGCCATTATATTACATTTACTTATGTTATACAACTTAAACAGTTCTTCTAGTAATGAATGACTGAATTCTCCTCCATCAGCTGGGAGTAAAACTTTAGGTGTATTATGTCTGTTAAGAATATGTTTCTTGAACACATTAGCGACCGTGGCTGTGTCTTTCTTCTGAACTGGAATTAATTCACAATATCTTGTGAAAGTATCAGTGATTACCAAAACATATCTGTAGCCTGCCATGGATCTAGGAAAACCTCCTAATATGTCCATAGGAACCCTTTCCCATGGGTATGAAGGTAAAGGATATCGCAACACAGTTTGAGGAGTAGCGGGACTTCCCTTGTGTGTGTTCCACATTTGGCACTTCAGTATATGATCTGTAATGTTTCTCTGCATTTCGGCCAAAAATACCTCAAACGAGTTTGCTTATAGCATGTATCTGGGCCTGGGTGTGCGGCCTGGGGTGAAGCATGTGCCAACTTCAAGATATCCTGTACTAATGATGTTGGAATGACTGACAACACGGGCGGGGACTCCTAATCTCACGTCTCTGTCTTACATACAATTCTCTGACTGGAAGAGCCGTCTTAACATCCAAGGAAGGTCATCTTTCCTCTAGGAATTCTATAACAGGACCGCAAACTGGGTCATCCCGTTGATGCTGTCTCAACCGCTCTATATCAGAATGTACGAGGCTATTGTCTACAGTGACTACACCCACTCTGTGGGAATGTGCCTCTACAACACATTTGATGATCACAAAACGAGACGAAATCTGGGTCAAAGGATTGTATAGTTAGGGACCATCTCTGAAATTTTTGCTCTTGGATCTCGTCGTTGAAAATGCTTAACTGTGTTCTGTGATCTGTATAAACTGTGGTAAGGTAGATATATATATTTATATATATATACATGGTGTGGGAGGCAAGTTGTTAGAAGCAGTGAAAAGTTTTTATCGAGGATGTAAGGCATGTGTACGTGTAGGAAGAGAGGAAAGTGATTGGTTCTCAGTGAATGTAGGTTTGCGGTAGGGGTGTGTGATGTCTCCATGGTTGTTTAATTTGTTTATGGATGGGGTTGTTAGGGAGGTGAATGCAAGAGTTTTGGAAAGAGGCGCAAGTATGAAGTCTGTTGGGGATGAGAGAGCTTGGGAAGTGAGTCAGTTGTTGTTCGCTGATGATACAGCGCTGGTGGCTGATTCATGTGAGAAACTGCAGAAGCTGGTGACTGAGTTTGGTAAAGTGTATGAAAGAAGAAAGTTAAGAGTAAATGTGAATAAGAGCAAGGTTATTAGGTACAGTAGGGTTGAGGGTCAAGTCAATTGGGAGGTGAGTTTGAATGGAGAAGAACTGGAGGAAGTGAAGTGTTTTAGATATCTGGGAGGGGATCTGGCAGCGGATGGAACCATGGAAGCGGAAGTGGATCATAGGGTGGGGGAGGGGGCGAAAATTCTGGGAGCCTTGAAGAATGTGTGGAAGTCGAGAACATTATCTCGGAAAGCAAAAATGGGTATGTTTGAAGGAATAGTGGTTCCAACAATGTTGTATGGTTGCGAGGCGTGGACTATGGATAGAGTTGTGCGCAGGAGGATGGATGTGCTGGAAATGAGATGTTTGAGGACAATGTGTGGTGTGAGGTGGTTTGATCGAGTAAGTAACGTAAGGGTAAGAGAGATGTGTGGAAATAAAAAGAGCGTGGTTGAGAGAGCAGAAGAGGGTGTTTTGAAATGGTTTGGTCACATGGAGACAATGAGTGAGGAAAGATTGACCAAGAGGATATATGTGTCGGAGGTGGAGGGAACGAGGAGAAGAGGGAGACCAAATTGGAGGTGGAAAGATGGAGTGAAAAAGATTTTGTGTGATCGGGGCCTGAACATGCAGGAGGGTGAAAGTAGGGCAAGGAATAGAGTGAACTGGAGCGATGTGGTATACCGGGGTTGACGTGCTGTCAGTGGATTGAATCAAGGCATGTGAAGCGTCTTGGGTAAACCATGGAGGGCTGTGTAGGTATGTATATTTGCGTGTGTGGACGTATGTATATACATGTGTATGGGGGTGGGTTGGGCCATTTCTTTCGTCTGTTTCCTTGCGCTACCTCGCAAACGCGCGAGACAGCGACAAAGAAAAAAAAAAAAAAAAAAAAATATATATATATATATATATATATATATATATATATATATATATATATATATATATATATATATATATATATATATATATATATATATATATATATATTGATTGATTGAGAGGGTGAAGGCATGTACAGAGCATCAGATTGGGGAAGAGCAGTGTGGTTTCAGAAGTGGTAGAGGATGTGTGGATCAGGTGCTTGCTTTGAAGAATGTATGTGAGAAATACTTAAAAAAGCAAATAGATTTGTATGTAGCATTTATGGATCTGGAGAAGGCATATGATAGACTTGGTAGACATGCTCTGTGGAAGGTATTAAGAATATATGGTGTGGGAGGCAAGTTGTTAGAAGCAGTGAAAAGTTTTTATCGAGGATGTAAGGCATGTGTACGTGTAGGAAGAGACCAAAGTGATTGGTTCTCAGTGAATGTAGGTTTGCGGCAGGGGTGTGTGATGTCTCCATGGTTGTTTAATTTGTTTATGGATGGGGTTGTTAGGGAGGTAAATGCAAGAGTTTTGGAAAGAGGGCAAGTATGAAGTCTGTTGGGGATGAGAGAGCTTGGGAAGTGAGTCAGTTGTTGTTCGTTGATGATACAGCGCTGGTGGCTGATTCATGTGAGAAACTGCAGAAGCTGGTGACTGAGTTTGGTAAAGTGTGTGAAAGAAGAATGTTAAGAGTAAATGTGAATAAGAGCAAGGTTATTAGGTACAGTAGGGTTGAGGGTCAAGTCAATTGGGAGGTAAGTTTGAATGGAGAAAAACTGGAGGAAGTAAAGTGTTTTAGATATCTGGGAGTGGATCTGGCAGCGGATGGAACCATGGAAGCGGAAGTGGATCATAGGGTGGGGGAGGGGGCGAAAATCCTGGGAGCCTTGAAGAATGTGTGGAAGTCGAGAACATTATCTCGGAAAGCAAAAATGGGTATGTTTGAAGGAATAGTGGTTCCAACAATGTTGTATGGTTGCGAGGCGTGGACTATGGATAGAGTTGTGCGCAGGAGGATGGATGTGCTGGAAATGAGATGTTTGAGGACAGTGTGTGGTGTGAGGTGGTTTGATCGAGTAAGTAACGTAAGGGTAAGAGAGATGTGTGGAAATAAAAAGAGCGTGGTTGAGAGAGCAGAAGAGGGTGTTTTGAAATGGTTTGGGCACATGGACAGAATGAGTGAGGAAAGATTAACCAAGAGGATATATGTGTCAGAGGTGGAGGGAACGAGGAGAAGAGGGAGACCAAATTGGAGGTGGAAAGATGGAGTGAAAAAGATTTTGTGTGATCGGGGCCTGAACATGCAGGAGGGTGAAAGGAGGGCAAGGAATAGAGTGAATTGGATCGATGTGGTATACCGGGGTTGACGTGCTGTCAGTGGATTGAACCAGGGCATGTGAAGCGTCTGGGGTAAACCATGGAAAGCTGTGTAGGTATGTATATTTGCGTGGGTGGACGTATGTATATACATGTGTATGGGGGTGGGTTGGGCCATTTCTTTCGTCTGTTTCCTTGCGCTACCTCGCAAACGCGGGAGACAGCGACAAAGCAAAAAAAAAAAAAAAAAAAATACATATATATATATATATATATATATATATATATATATATATATATATATATATATATATATATATATATATATATATATATATATATATATCATTTTTATTATTTTGCTTCGTCTCTGTCTCCCGCGTTAGCGAGGTAGCGCAAGGAAACAGACGAAAGAATGGCCCAACCCACCCACATACACATGCATATACATACACGTCCACACACGCAAATATACATACCTATACATCTCAACGTATACATATATATGCCCATACAGACGTATACATATATACCCATGTACATAATTCTCGATTAATATGGGTAAAATTGAAAGTTGATGGAGAGAGGTGGGTGATTATTGGTGCATATGCACCTGGGCATGAGAAGAAAGATCATGAGAGGCAAGTGTTTTGGGAGCAGCTAAATGAGTGTGTTAGCGGTTTTGATGCACGAGACCGGGTTATAGTGATGGGTGATTTGAATGCAAAGGTGAGTAATGTGGCAGTTGAGGGAATAATTGGTATGCATGGGGTGTTCAGTGTTGTAAATGGAAATGGTGAAGAGCTTGTAGATTTATGTGCTGAAAAAGGACTGATGATTGGGAATACCTGGTTTAAAAAGCGAGATATACATAAGTATACTTATGTAAGTAGGAGAGATGGCCAGAGAGCGTTATTGGATTACGTGTTAATTGACAGGCGTGCGAAAGAGAGACTTTTGGATGTCAATGTGCTGAGAGGTGCAACTGGAGGGATGTCTGATCATTATCTTGTGGAGGCTAAGGTGAAGATTAGTATGGGTTTTCAGAAAAGAAGAGTGAATGTTGGGGTGAAGAAGGTGGTGAGAGTAAGTGAGCTTGGGAAGGAGACCTGTGTGAAGAAGTATCAGGAGAGACTGTGTACAGAATGGAAAAGGTGAGAACAATGGAAGTAAAGGGAGTGGGGGAGGAATGGGATGTATTTAGGGAATCAGTGATGGATTGCGCAAAAGATGCTTGTGGCATGAGAAGAGTGGGAGGTGGGCTGTTTAGAAAGGGTAGTGAGTGGTGGGATGAAGAAGTAAGAGTATTAGTGAAAGAGAAGAGAGAGGCATTTGGACGATTTTTGCAGGGAAAAAATGCAATTGAGTGGAAGAAGTATAAAAGAAAGAGACAGGAGGTCAAGAGAAAGGTGCAAGAGGTGAAAAAAAGGGTAAATGAGAGTTGGGGTGAGAGACTATCAGTAAATTTTAGGGAGAATAAAAAGATGTTCTGGAAGGAGGTAAATAGGGTGCGTAAGACAAGGGAGCAAATGGGAACTTCAGTGAAAGGCGTAAATGGGGAGGTGATAACAAGTAGTGGTGATGTGAGAAGGAGATGGAATGAGTATTTTGAAGGTTTGTTGAATGTGTCTGATGACAGAGTGGCAGATATAGGGTGTTTGGGTCGAGGTGGTGTGCAAAGTGAGAGGGTTAGGGAAAATGATTTGGTAAACAGAGAAGAGGTAGTAAAAGCTTTGCGGAAGATGAAAGCCGGCAAGGCAGCAGGTTTGGATGGTATTGCAGTGGAATTTATTAAAAAAGGGGGTGACTGTATTGTTGACTGGTTGGTAAGGTTATTTAATGTATGTATGACTCATGGTGAGGTGCCTGAGGATTGGCGGAATGCGTGCATAGTGCCATTGTACAAAGGCAAAGGGGATAAGAGTGAGTGCTCAAATTACAGAGGTATAAGTTTGTTGAGTATTCCTGGTAAATTATATGGGAGGGTATTGATTGAGAGGGTGAAGGCATGTACAGAGCATCAGATTGGGGAAGAGCAGTGTGGTTTCAGAAGTGGTAGAGGATGTGTGGATCAGGTGCTTGCTTTGAAGAATGTATGTGAGAAATACTTAGAAAAGCAAATGGATTTGTATGTAGCATTTATGGATCTGGAGAAGGCATATGATAGAGTTGATAGAGATGCTCTGTGGAAGGTATTAAGAATATATGGTGTGGGAGGCAAGTTGTTAGAAGCAGTGAAAAGTTTTTATCGAGGATGTAAGGCATGTGTACGTGTAGGAAGAGAGGAAAGTGATTGGTTCTCAGTGAATGTAGGTTTGCGGCAGGGGTGTGTGATGTCTCTATGGTTGTTTAATTTGTTTATGGATGGGGTTGTTAGGGAGGTAAATGCAAGAGTCTTGGAAAGAGGGCAAGTATGAAGTCTGTTGGGGATGAGAGAGCTTGGGAAGTGAGTCAGTTGTTGTTCGCTGATGATACAGCGCTGGTGGCGGATTCATGTGAGAAACTGCAGAAGCTGGTGACTGAGTTTGGTAAAGTGTGTGGAAGAAGAAAGTTAAGAGTAAATGTGAATAAGAGCAAGGTTATTAGGTACAGTAGGGTTGAGGGTCAAGTCAATTGGGAGGTGAGTTTGAATGAGAAAAACTGGAGGAAGTGAAGTGTTTTAGACATCTGGGAGTGGATCTGTCAGCGGATGGAACCATGGAAGCGGAAGTGGATCATAGGGTGGGGGAGGGGGCGAAAATCTTGGGAGCCTTGAAGAATGTGTGGAAGTCGAGAACATTATCTCGGAAAGCAAAAATGGGTATGTTTGAAGGAATAGTAGTTCCAACAATGTTGTATGGTTGCGAGGCGTGGGCTATGGATAGAGTTGTGCGCAGGAGGATGGATGTGCTGGAAATGAGATGTTTGAGGACAGTGTGTGGTGTGAGGTGGTTTGATCGAGTAAGTAACGTAAGGGTAAGAGAGATGTGTGGAAATAAAAAGAGCGTGGTTGAGAGAGCAGAGGAGGGTGTTTTGAAATGGTTTGGGCACATGGAGAGAATGAGTGAGGAAAGATTGACCAAGAGGATATATGTGTCAGAGGTGGAGGGAACGAGGAGAAGAGGGAGACCAAATTGGAGGTGGAAAGATGGAGTGAAAAGGATTTTGTGTGATCGGGGCCTGAACATGCAGGAGGGTGAAAGGAGGGCAAGGAATAGAGTGAATTGGAGCGATGTGGTATACAGGGGTTGACGTGCTGTCAGTGGATTGAATCAAGGCATGTGAAGCGTCCGGGGTAAACCATGGAAAGCTGTGTAGGTATGTATATTTGCGTGTGTGGACGTGTGTATGTACATGTGTATGGGGAGGGTTGTGCCATTTCTTTCGTCTGTTTCCTTGCGCTACCTCGCAAACGCGGGAGACAGCGACAAAGTATAAAAAAAAAAAAAAAAAAACATAATTCATACTGTCTGCCTTTATTCATTCCCAACGCCACTCCACCACACATGGAATAACAACACCCTCCTCCCTCATGTGTGCGGGGTAGCGCTAGGAAAAGACAACAAAGGCCCCATTCGTTCACAGTTTCTAGCTGTCATGTAATAGTGCACTGAAACCACAGCTCCCTTTCCACATTAAGGCCTTACAAAACTTTTCATGGTTTACCCCATACGCTTCACATGCCCTGGTTCAATCCATTGACAGCACGTCGATCCCGGCATACCACATCGTTCCAGTTCACTCTATTCCTTGCACGCCTTTCACCCTCCCGCATGTTCAGGCCCCGATCACTCAGAATCTTTTTCACTCCATCTTTCCACGTCCAATTTGGTCTCCCACTTCTCCGTTCCCTCCACCTCTGACACATATATCCTCTTGGTCAATCTTTCCGCACTCATTCTCTCCATGTGACCAAACCATTTCCAAACACCATCTTCTTCTCTCTCAACCACACTCCTTTTATCACCACACATCTCTCTTACCCTATTATTACTTACTCGATCAAACCACCTCACACCACATATTGTCCTCAAACATCTCATTTCCAGCACATCCGCACTCTTGCGCACAACTCTATCCATAGCCCATTCCTCGCAACCATACAACAGTGAATGTAGGTTTGCGGCAGGGGTGTGTGATGTCTCCATGGTTGTTTGATTTGTTTATGGATGGGGTTGTTAGGGAGGTGAATGAAAGAGTTTTGGAAAGAGGGGCAAGTATGCAGTCTGTTGGGGATGAGAGAGCTTGGGAAGTGAGTCAATTGTTGTTCGCTGATGATACAGCGCTAGTGGCTGATTCATGTGAGAAACTGCAGAAGCTGGTGACTGAGAATGGTAAAGTGTGTGAAAGAAGAAAGTTAAGAGTAAATGTGGATAAGAGCAAGGTTATTAGGTACCGTTGGGTTGAGGGTCAAGTCAATTGGGAGGTAAGTTTGAATGGAGAAAACTGGAGGAAGTAAAGTGTTTTAGATATCTGGGAGTGGATCTGGCAGCGGATGGAACCATGGAAGTGGAAGTGAATCATAGGGTGGGGGAGGGGGTGAAAATCCTGGGAGCCTTCAAGAATGTTTGGAAGTCGAGAACATTATCTCGGAAGGCAAAAATGGGTATGTTTGAAGGAATAGTGGCTCCAACAATGCTGTATGGTTGCGAGGCGTGGGCTATGGATAGAGTTGTGCGCAGGAGGGTCGATGTGCTGGAAATGAGATGTTTGAGGACAATATGTGGTGTGAGGTGGTTTGATCGAGTAAGTAATGTAAGGGTAAGAGAGATGTGTGGAAATTAAAAGAGCGTGGTTGAGAGAGCAGAAGAGGGTGTTTTGAAATGGTTTGGGCACATGGAGAGAATGAGTGAGGAAAGATTGACCAAGAGGATATATGTGTCGGAGGTGGAGGGAACGAGAAGTGGGAAACCAAATTGGAGGTGGAAAGATGGAGTGAAAAAGATTTTGAGTGATCGGGGCCTGAACATGCAGGAGGGTGAAAGGCGGGCAAGGAATAGAGTGAATTGGATCGATGTGATATACCGGGGTCGACGTGCTGTCAATGGATTGAATCAGGGTATGTGAAGCGTCTGGGGTAAACCATGGAAAGTTCTGTGGGGCCTGGATATGGGAAGGGAGCTGTGGTTTCGGGCATTATTAACTGACAGCTAGAGACTGAGTATGAACGAATGGGGCCTTTGTTGCCTTTTCCTAGCGCTACCTCGCACACATGAGGGGGAAGGAGGATGTTATTCCATGTGTGGTGAGGTGGCGATGGGAATAAATAAAGGCAGACAGTATGAATTATGTACATGTGTATATATGTATATGTCTAAGTGTGTAATATATGTATACATTGAGATGTATAGGTATGTATATTTGCGTGTGTGGACGTGTATGTATATACATGTGTATGGGGGTGGGTTGGGCCATTTCTTTCGTCTGTTTCCTTGCGCTACCTCGCAAACGCGGGAGACAGCGACAAGGTATAATAAAAAAAAAAAAATATATATATATATATATATATATATATATATATATATATATATATATATATATATATATATATATATATATATATATTATATATATACAGTGTTTTCAATATCTGGGAGTGGATTTGGCAGTGGATGGAACCATGGAAGCGGAAGTGAGTCACAGGGTGGGGCAGGGGTCGAAAGTTCTGGGAGCGTTGAAAATTGTGTGGAAGGCGAGAACATTATCTCGGAAAGCAAAAATGGTTATGTTTGAAGGAAAAGTGGTTCCAACAATGTTGTATGGTTGCGAGGAGTGGGCTATAGATAGAGTTGTGCGGAGGAGGGTGGATATGTTGGAAATGAGATGTTTGAGGACAATATGTGCTGTGAGGTGGTTTGATCGAGTAAGTAATGAAAGGGTAAGAGAGATGTGTGGTGATAAGAATAATGTGGCTGAAAGAGCAGAAGAGGGTGTTTTGAAATGGTTTGGTCACATGGAGTGAATGAGTGAGGAAAGATTGACAAAGAGGATATATGTGTCAGAGGTGGAAGGAACGAGGAGAAGTGGGAGACCAAATTGGAGGTGGAAGGATGGAGTGAAAAAGATTTTGAGCGATCGGGGCCTGAACATGCAGGAGGGTGAAAGATGTGCAAGTAATACAGTGAATTGGAACAATGTGGTATACCGCGGTGGACGTGCTGTCAATGGATTGAACCAGGGGATGTGAAGCGTCTGGGGTAAACCATGGAAAGTTTTGTGTTGCGTGGATGTGGAAAGGGAGATATGGTGTCGGTGCATTACACATGACAGGTAGAGACTGAGTGTGAACGAATGTGGCCTTTGTTGTCTTTTCCTAGCGCTACCTCGTGCGTATGTGGGGGGAGGGGGTTGTAATTTCATGTGTGGCGGGGCGGCGACGGGAATGAATAAAGGCAGCAAGTATGACTTATGTTCATGTACATGTATGTATATGTCTGTGTATGTATATATATTCCTATGAGTCCATGGGGAAAATGAAACAGGATGAGTTCCCAAGTGCACTTTCGTGTAATAATCACATAATCAGGGGAGACGCAAGAGAGAAATATAAGTCAACGTATATATGTATACGCTGAAATGTATTGGTATGTATATGTGCGTGTGTGGACGTGTATGTATGTACATGTGTATATGGGTGAGCTGGGCCATTCTTTCGTTTGTTTCCTTGCGTTGCCTCGCTAACGCGGGAGACAGCGACAAAGTATAATAGATAAATGAATATATGATACATATATTGTAGTGAGTGGTGGGATGAAGAAGTAAGATTATTAGTGAAAGAGAAGAGAGAGGCATTTGCACGATTTTTGCAGGGAAAAAATGCAATTGAGTGGGAGATGTATAAAAGAAAGAGACAAGAGGTCAAGAGAAAGGTGCAAGAGGCGAAAAAGAGGGCAAATGAGAGTTGGGGTGAGAGAGTATCATTAAATTTTAGGGAGAATAAAAAGATGTTCTGGAAGGAGGTAAATAAAGTGCGTAACACAAGGGAGCAAATGGGAACTTCAGTGAAGGGCGCAAATGGGGAGGTGATAACAAGTAGTGGCGATGTGAGAAGGAGATGGAGTGAGTATTTTGAAGGTTTGTTGAATGTGTTTGATGATAGAGTGGCAGATATAGGGTGTTTTGGTCGAGGTGGTGTGCAAAGTGAGAGGGTTAGGGAAAATGATTTGGTAAACAGAGAAGAGGTAGTAAAAGCTTTGCGGAAGATGAAAGCCGGCAAGGCAGCAGGTTTGGATGGTATTGCAGTGGAATTTATTAAAAAAGGGGGTGACTGTATTATTGACTGGTTGGTAAGGTCATTTAATGTATGTATGACTCATGGTGAGGTGCCTGAGGATTGGCGGAATGCGTGCATAGTGCCATTGTACAAAGGCAAAGGGGATAAGAGTGAGTGCTCAAATTACAGAGGTATAAGTTTGTTGAGTATTCCTGGTAAATTATATGGGAGGGTATTGATTGAGAGGGTGAAGGCATGTACAGAGCATCAGATTGGGGAAGAGCAGTGTGGTTTCAGAAGTGGTAGAGGATGTGTGGATCAGGTGTTTGCTTTGAAGAATGTATGTGAGAAATACTTAGAAAAGCAAATGGATTTGTATGTAGCATTTATGGATCTGGAGAAGGCATATGATGGAGTTGATAGAGATGCTCTGTGGAAGGTATTAAGAATATATGGTGTGGGAGGCAAGTTGTTAGAAGCAGTGAAAAGTTTTTATCGAGGATGTAAGGCATGTGTACGTGTAGGAAGAGAGGAAAGTGATTGGTTCTCAGTGAATGTAGGTTTGCGGCAGGGGTGTGTGATGTCTCCATGGTTGTTTAATTTGTTTATGGATGGGGTTGTTAGGGAGGTGAATGCAAGAGTTTTGGAAAGAGGCGCAAGTATGAAGTCTGTTGGGGATGAGAGAGCTTGGGAAGTGAGTCAGTTGTTGTTCGCTGATGATACAGCGCTGGTGGCTGATTCATGTGAGAAACTGCAGAAGCTGGTGACTGAGTTTGGTAAAGTGTGTGAAAGAAGAAAGTTAAGAGTAAATGTGAATAAGAGCAAGGTAATTAGGTACAGTAGGGTTGAGGGTCAAGTCAATTGGGAGGTAAGTTTGAATGGAGAAAAACTGGAGGAAGTAAAGTGTTTTAGATATCTGGGAGTGGATCTGGCAGCGGATGGAACCATGGAAGCGGAAGTTGATCATAGGGTGGGGAGGGGGCGCAAATTCTGGGAGCCTTGAAGAATGTGTGGAAGTCGAGAACATTATCTCGGAGAGCAAAAATGGGTATGTTTGAAGGAATAGTGGTTCCAGCAATGTTGTATGGTTGCGAGGCGTGGGCTATGGATAGAGTTGTGCGCAGGAGGATGGATGTGCTGGAAATGAGATGTTTGAGGACAATGTGTGGTGTGAGGTGGTTTGATCGAGTAAGTAACGTAAGGGTAAGAGCGATGTGTGGAAATAAAAAGAGCGTGGTTGAGAGAGCAGAGGAGGGTGTTTTGAAATGGTTTGGGCACATGGAGAGAATGAGTGAGGAAAGATTGACCAAGAGGATATATGTGTCGGAGGTGGAGGGAACGAGAAGTGGGAGACCAAATTGGAGGTGGAAAGATGGAGTGAAAAAGATTTTTTGTGATCGGGGCCTGAACATGCAGGAGGGTGAAAGGAGGGCAAGGAATAGAGTGAATTGGATCGATGTGGTATACCGGGGTTGACGTGCTGTCAGTGGATTGAATCAGGGCACGTGAAGCGTCTGGGGTAAACCATGGAAAGCTGTGTAGGTATGTATATTTGCGTGTGTGGACGTATGTATATACATGTGTATGAGGGTGGGTTGGGCCATTTCTTTCGTCTGTTTCCTTGCGCTACCTCGCAAACGCGGGAGACAGCGACAAAGAAAAAAAAAAAAAAAAAATGATACATATATATTCCTCAAAATGTTTGAGCGCCCAAACTACTGCAAGGCCTTCTAACTCGGTTATTAAGTATTTCGAGTCTGTCTTTGAACATGAATGACTCGCACAAGCTGTGGGAGAGAGTCTACCCCTATTTGACTCCTGCATCAGTACGGTTCCTGTGAAGTGAGGGGGTTTGCGATCTTCGCTAAACCAAGGAAGGATTTGACTTTCTCTGTTGTGGAAGTGACTGGCTATTCTACAATGGTTTTGACTTGATCTGCATTAGGTTGAATACCGTTTTCATTAGGTTGAATACCGTTTTCATTAACGATGTGTCCTAAATGATAAATTTTCGTTTGCATAAAGGAACATTTAGCTAATTTGTGTATTAAGTTTGCATCTTTGTGTCTGAGGAAACTCTCTTACGACTCTTGATATGAAAAGGAAAGTTTTGAGACATGACAATTCTATCATTAAGATAAACCAATACATCTTTGCCCAACATGTGACGAACAATGTTAGCCATTATCCTGGAGAAGGTGATCACCGGTGAGGAATGAAGACCGAAGGACATGATGCATATGAACTGCCAATGATCATCTGGCATACTGAACGCAGTCAGGGGGCGGCGCTCCTCTGACATGGGATCCGCCAAAATCCGCTCAGTAAATCCAAAGTTGAAAATACCTTATCGTTACCGAGGCTATGAAGAAGCTCTGATACCACTGGTAATGGGTAACGATCGTTCAACGTGACCTTGTTGTTGAGTTTTCTCAGATGGTCTAAATGTTCCTTCCTTTTGCTGAACGATCAGAAGTGGTGAATTCCATGGTGATCGTGATTCCTCTATAACATTATCTTGCAATGTGTCTTGAACAAGTTTGTTTGCTATGTGTCTGTGCGCGTGTATGTGGCAATCGATAGGCTGGGACGTAAATGGGACGTGTGTCTCTCTCTAAGTTAATAGTGTGAACATCCAAATGAGTTCTTCCGAGTGGTTCTGCTGATGAGCAATAGTAGACCTATACTAGTTATGTGTGAACTGGTCAACATGCTTGGTTAATCCTACCTTAGATATCATGTCAGGGGTGATGGAGGGGAGTTGACGTGCACTGTTGAGCCAGAGGTAGGAGGAGCAGGTGGTGGAGGGTTAGTGGAACCTGAGACCAGACGCATGTTAAACTCATGCAGCTCCTCGTCTTGAAAACGGAGAATTCCACCAGCTTCGTCCCTCTGTGGAGACGGTCAGGAGTGGGTCCCGTACTGGCAATGTATATGGCGACCTCTCCATGTGCGGTCTCATGAATAGAGGCGTCCGGCGATAGTTGTGTGATAGTTAGTGAGAAAGGTTCAGCAACTACTCGAAGTGAGAGATTACCCTGCTTATGCCTGAGTCCATCTATGGTCATGCATCCATGTTCGAGGAAGTGAGAGTGGAACCTTCGTTAACACGTTACCATGTAAAGTCATGTTTGTTGTTAGTTTACCAGGGCAACGATCATGTGGACAAGTAGAAAAGCTGTGTATTGTCCACTATGAAGCTCGGCCCACGTGGGAGCAGATGTATTAATGACTGACTGAGTGACAACTCTTCTCAGACAATGGCAGGAACGTATCATCAACACAAACAACATAAAACATTCCTGACGTGAAATTATTTCCCTGGTCTGACAGTATAATATCAGGCATACCCAACCAGGAGAAATAGTTGAACTAACTCTCTTACAATATTTTTGGAATGTATGCTGTGTTATGGTACTGCTTCTGGAAATCTGATAGATGCACACATTATTGTTAATAAATACTGATTTCCTTTACGTGTTTTAGGTAGAGGATCTACACAATCAATTACAATTTTGTTAAAAGTCTTACAAAAAGCAGGAATTGGCTTTTATGGTTGGGTTTACTTACTCTCTGACATAATTCACAAGTCTTACAATACTGGGACACAACTTTCTTCATATTTGGCCAATAGAAATGTGTTGATAATCTATCATTTGTCTTCCTAACTCCCAAACGTCCAGACCAACAAGAAGTATGAGATCAAGCAATAACACGTCCCCCATAATTCTTTGGAACAACAATTTACTTTCTGACCTCCCAGTGATCAGATGATGGAACATAAGCAGGCCTCCATTTCCTCATTAACACACCATTTTGTACGTAAAATCCAACTGACACATCATTCTCACTCCCATTTCTAGCAGCTTCACTCCAACATTCTTTCAAACTCTCATCACCTTTCTGTAACTCTGTCAACTCTTCCTTGTCCACAACAAAATCTAGAAATACATCACTTTTCAATTCCACATTGCTCTTCTCATTTCCAAGTTCTACCGTATTATCTCTAGTTACATACTCTTCATTAAATCATAATCAATTTCTCCTCTCTTTAACATTGACCTGGTCACAACACAAGCTGGATAAACCATTTCACTACACCGTACACTACTACCAGTCTGATTCTCTACAGTTTTATCTGTTATGTGGTTCACCTTTACAATAGGTCTCTACATCAAATGGATTGCTGATCATAATAGTCTCTGGGACTAATCTATTCGTCAAATCATTTCCCAACAGCATGTGTACTGCAGACATAGGAAATTCCTCACATATCCCAACCTTTATAAGGCCACTCACAACTCCACTCTCAACATTTATATAATGCACTGGGATAGGCTTACATCTATTTTTTCCCCAGATTAAGACTCCTTCGTCCACTCTAATACATCTTTCAGAATTAAACTCTGACTTGCTCCAGTATCCCTCAATATCAAAATTTTCTTCTCAGGACTACCTTTAATTCCAACCTTTCCTTCAGTAATATCGGCTCATCAATTGCACATTTTGGTTTATTCACATTATTCTCTTTACCTCTTACCTCACTAATATCCTGTGACTTTTCCCAAGCAACAGGTAATCCCACAGTCTTTGGGTTTTTTGACACTGATACTTAGCATGACCAGGTTATCCACATCCCAAACATTTCATTGGTGGTCTCTCCTGTCGACTAACATAAGGGTTATGACTAAACTGAAGTTTGGAATACCTGTATTGTGTATGTCTTTGCAATCTATTTCCTACATTGTTTTGTGGCCTATAAGGTTTGTCATAATCCTGCCTATTACTCTGTCTTATCTTACTTTGTTTCCTTGTTATTTCTTTTTTACAACATTTCTTAGCTAATTCTAACTAGTCAGCTATCCTAGCTGCTGCCATCACATCTTTCACTCTACTTTTGCATATTTCATATTTCAGGTTGTATACCACTTTTGAACTGTTCCAACAGGATTAATTGTCTCTTTTCCTCCATTGTCTTTGCTTTCTCAGACTTACACCAACTATCGAATGTCATACCACACTCTCTAGCTATCTCAAGATGAGTTCGTCCACTAAACCTTCTACTGTACGCTTCTGCACCCAGTTCCACAGTTTTTAATACTGCTTCCTTTACAGCCTTATATTCTATTGATTCCATTATACTAAGACGTGCAAATGCCTCTCTCGCCTTAACCTTAAATTTACTTTGCACTAACATAACCCACTCAATATCTTCCTGTTCTTTAATAGTTGTAAGGTTTTCAAACTGCATAAAGAAGTCCTCAGCTTCTTCTTCTATAAACTCAGGTAACCGACTTACTCTATCATGTGTATCTTCAATTTTTCCTCTTGTGTTTGTTCTCTCTGTTTCTAGTTGCCTAAGTCTTACCTTTTTATTTGCCTGAAGTCTCTCTTTCTGCTTCTAGTTGCATTTTCTTAAGTTCAAATCCTAACCTTTCCATTGCCACTTTTTTCACTTCATTATTGATAAGGACGCCAACTGATCAATCAATTTTCTCTGCATGTCACTTTTGTTATGTGTCAGCAGAGAAATTCCATAATGAACTGCCACCTGGTTCAGTTCATCTTTATTACACTGGTACAGAAAATGTATATCCTGGGTTTCACGAAACATCTTAACGTTATCTGTCATGTGGAAACAAAATGTATATACAAGTATGAACACTCACTTACTTAGAGAAATCTTCTCCAGTACATTACAAAAAAGCACAGTAGAGTACTAACCCACAACACTTCAGTACAAGTTGAATTACATACACTTGGTTTCATCTCCCAGTAAACATGGTTTCATATCCTGGGTGGTTGGTTTCACCTCATCCTTCCTAGACAGTAGGTTTCACATATTCAACTCCTGGATAGCAGGCCCCCATGTGACGTATCTCTAACCCTTACTTTAAAGGACGTATAATCAGGCCATAGATCCATTAAGACAACTCTGCAATAACAACTGGTAGCAGATAGATTTGGGCTAGACACAGATTCCCTTACCATCTAGCTACTATCTCCTGACAGCTGACGTCCGTTTGATGTGTAAACATGTCTTCTTGTTCTCCCCACACTGGTCACATACCAAACACAGTGGTAAAAAGTTATGAAAATTATATTCACAATAACAAAAATAAACGTGTGCTCTCTCTGAACATAAAAATGAAATTTTCCCTTAATACAGTGATCTTCCTCTTTTTCATTCTACTTAACAAATCTTTGTCAATTATACTGGCCTTAGTTCATAACATAAGTCTGAAACAAATGAGATGTGTACAGATTAACTTTATACATTTTACCCAACAGCATTGCAACACATTCTACTCAATAGCTAGTCTGAGGGAGAGCTGGTGAACAGAATGTAAACATTCCAATACTTTTTCTATCGTTGTATACAAGTACTTCCTATTATTTTCTTTCGTCTCTAACATAATCATTGTTCTTCCATAATTTGTGATAATAGTAAAAATATCTACTGTTAATCTATTCACAATCTAATAAACAGAATTTCATATTGTAAAAAAAAAGATAATAAGATTCTTCAAACGAATATAATATACCTTAGAAAACTGAAGATATCATTCCTTAGAAAACTGAACAAAATATAATGGACAGCTGCAACAATTATTGGTAAAGAAGGAAGATAACTGTAACATTATTCATGTTTGAGTCCAGCCCACTCTGGCTGCACATGTTCTTGTGTGAGTCCAGCCCACTGTGTCCTCCTTGGAATACATAGGGAGGAGAGATAACATGGGAAGTGATGGCACATGATGAGGCCAATGTGAATATAATGTTATTTGTCACACATACAGGCAGGTTTGACCTATAATAGCCATCTTGGCAGGATAATCATAATTCTGTGTGGAGAGGAAGACAGAACATTTAAGAAGGATGAATCCTGACACATCAGAGTCTCCTCCTGCTGACCTGACCTGGGTTATACAAGAGCAGATTGTCAGGGAACATCACTGCTTCTGTCATTAGTACTGCTTGAGTGAGGCAATGTTGACCGCCTTTCATGACGGATACAACACCCTGGTAAGGTAGTGAGTCCAGTGGCTCACTTGGTGTAGTGAGTCCAGCTGTAGATGATGGAGTGACCAGCTTATTTGGCACAGTGGTGTACAACAAGACAAATTGGTCCATAAAACACCAATTTGTTTTGTTGTATATATAACACGTGACCAGAGGTACATGTGGCAGGGAACAATTTGTGTTGATGACTATTTGACCATTATGGAAGAACTACATACGACAGGAAAGTGTCTGTGTTGTTGATACATGTAACACCAGACTACAGCTACATATGACAGAGATTAACTTCTGTTGCTGATGCGTAATAACACAAGATCAGAGCTACTTATGGCAGGAAACTGTTTGTTTTGATGATACAAAGAAAACCAGACCAGAACTACATATGGCAGGAAACATGTCCTGTTGTGAAGACATAAAACAAGACCAGAACTATGTATGACAAGGAACACATTTGTGTTGTTGACATGAAACAGTTTGTGGTGATGATAACATGACACCAGAGCTACATATGGCAGCAAACTCTTTGTTAAGATTACAACACCAGACAAGAACTACATATGGTAGTGACCAGTTGGTCTTGATGAGACATATAAAACTGGGTCAAGAAAACACATGCTGCAAATTTCGAATGATTTAGATATCCAGAACGATATAAAGTGAAAAATGATACATTTTGCATCAGAAATGAAAACCATTATGAGAAATATTTATACGAGAATGTGAACTGTTCATGTTCTCTTAACAAAAGCTTTACCTTGACGTGAATATAATTTTAATATCAATACTTTCCATTTTGAACCTGACAAGGGAGACTCCATCTTTACTGGTCATGACAAGATTTTTGTATAATTTTCATAATGTAAAAACAGTTAAGATTAAAAAACACAGATATCTGATTAATATTGTTTATAAACTGGAATCTTGAGTCGAGTGCTGAGTTTTTCTGAAATATAATCAATATTAGTTATACTTCAAAAGTTCTCATTTTCTCTGAAATAGAAAAGAAGAAAACGTTATATAGGATAACTAATTCACTAATTTACAGTCCAATGGAACAATTTTGAGAAAATAAAGCTACATTAAACAATCATATAAATTACGTAATTGTGCAGGGCACTGGATCATGATTGTTAACTCGTACTGAAATATAATGTACAAACAAGTTGTCAGATTTCTGCTGACACTGATAGTAGTGCTAACCCAAGATCTGGTAATAGTGGTGTTAGGAATGATAGTGGTGCAAGTCTAATGTTTGGTAATACTGGTGTTAGGATCGGAAGTGGTGGAAGATGTGGTATGTTCTGATGGTAGTAAGGTTGGAGTGTGCTTGGCCAAAATCTGGTAACATTGGTGGTAGGATTAGCAGTGGTGCCAACCCAAGATCTGCTGATACTTGTGTTATGATTGGTAGTGGTGCCAATCCAAAATTAGGTAATACTGGTGTTAAGATCGTAAGTGGTGTTAGGCCAAATCTGGTAATATTGGTTAGGATCGGATGTGGTGCTAGCCTAAGATCTGGTAATGCTCTGTTAGGACTGGTTGTGGTGCTTACCCTTGAACCAGTAATACTAGTGTTATGATTGGTACCGGTGCTAACCAAAATTATGGCAATACTGATGTTAAGATTATAAATGGTGCTAGCCTAAGATCTGGTAATAATGGTGTTAAGATAGAAGTGGTGTTAGCCCAAGATCTGGTAAAACTGTTGTTAGGATTAGAGTTGGTGTTAGCCCAAGATCTGGTAAAACTGTTGTTAGGATTAGAAGTGGTGTTAGCCCAAGATCTGGTAAAACTGTTTCGTAATGATGGCCCTGGGATTGGAAATGCTGCTAGATTATGATCTGGTAATACTGGTGTGAGGATTGGAAGTACCATTACCAATCCTGCTGGTGTTAGGATTGGTAATGTTATTAGTCTAAGATCTGGTAATTTTGGTGCTAGGATTGGCAGTGGTGTTGGCCCAAGACCTATCAATACTGATTGTAAATGTAAATTGTAAATGGTATTACATGAGTTTACATGAGAAAGACAGACAACAGGAGGCCTGATTGGCCCACGACTGGGTTGTCTGAAAAAAGGAAAATAAGATATAACTTGACGAAAGAAAACGTGATTCCACTCAGTAGTTTTTTAGGCTATCACCGACTCCCCGCTGCTCCTCATAAGCCTTCTCGTGTCCCCGTAAACGCTGTCGTTTATACAGTTTATTTCTAGCGTTTTTCTCAGAGTATGCCTGACCTTATATAACATTTGTCTAAACGACTTTTGAGGGTATCTATAGTTTTAGCATTCACTACGTCTAAATGTAACTTATTCCAGTGCTCAACACACCTATAGAAAAAGAAACTTTTCCCCACGTTCGTACATCTTTTAGCTTTGAGTTTCATTCCATTTGTTCTGGTAACCATATTTTCTTGTATTTCGACAAGATGCTCGAGGTTTACTTTATCGAACTTGTTCAGAATTTTGAACACTTGGATTAAGTCGCCGCGAAGTCTACGTTGGTTAAGGGAGAAGAGATCCAATCGTTTTAGCCTCTCTTCGTATGCCAGATTTCTAAGAGATGGGATCAATTTTGTCGCGCGTCTTTGTACTTGTTCTAATTTTTCCTCGTCTCTTTTATAGTTTGGGGACCAAAATTAGACTGCATATTTGATTGCCTTTTTTACTTGCTGCTTGACACTGTTCAGTGTATTTCAAATTGTTGCTAATGACAACGCCAAGGTTATTTTCTTCGTTTACTTTAGTCAGAGAGTTTCTGAATAGTTTGTAGTCGTAACGTATATTCTTGTCTCCCAAGTGCATAAGTTTACACTTGTCTACATCAAACTTCATATGCCATCTGTCTGATCAGCCACTCTGCTGGTAAGTTAAGATCTTTGAATCATTTCGCAGTCCCGCCTGTTTCCAGCTCTACCTCCTAGTTTAGTATGGTCAGCAGATTTGGAGATCTTAGATATGACATTGAGTTGTAGGTCATTAATGTATATTATAGAAAGAATTGGGCCTAGGACCGACCCCTGTGGCACACCACTCGTTACGTCTAGCCAATCTGAGGCTTCGCCGTTTAATACTACACGCTGCTTTCTTCCAGTAAGCCAGTCTCTGATCCATGTACAGAGTTCTTCACCCATTCCGTGTGCTTTGAGTTTATGTAAGAGTCTCTTGTGAGGTACTGTACCGAAATCTAGACATACTACATCAGACGGTACTTTTCGTCCCACTTCTGATAAATAACATTAACAAATTCCAGCAAATTCGTCAGGCCGGATCTTCTGTACCGGAAACCGTGTTGGTTGTCCGATATAATTTTTGTGTTCTAGAAACGTATTATTTTTTCCATCATTTTACCTAACACTGACGTAAGGCTAATTGGGCGGTAGTTCAAGACACACTTTTTGTCTCATTTTTCATATATAGAAGTAACATTTGCTAGTTTACAGTCAGTTGGCACCTGACCATCCGATAGAGATGTGTTGACTATTTTGTGATGGTATACATCAACTGTCTCCTGACCTTGAAAAATCCTGGAGCTAAGTTATGTTGGCCGTTGAAATTGCTAGGATTTAATCTTGTTTGCCAAAGCCCTGGTACTACTGGTGTTAGGATAGGTAATGGTACTAGATCAAGAACTGGTAATTCTAGTGTTAAGATTAGTATCAGTACGAACCCAAGATCTGGTAATACTGGTGTTAGGATTAGACGTGCTATTAGCCAAAGACCTGGTAATTCTGGTGTTAAGATTGTAAGTGGTGATAGCCCAAGATCTGGTAATACTGATGCTTATATTGGAAGTGGTGCAAGCCCAATATCTGGTGTTAGGAATGTAAGTGGTGATAGCCCAAGATCTGGTAATACTGGTGTTAGGACTGATAATGATGACTTACTGTTGTAATATTTCATTGTGTTACTCTCTGATGATGATAACACTCTCACTGAGCCAGTTTCTGAAGGTACCAATGTCTGATGGTGACACCATCTGATGGCATCATACTCTAATAGTACCACCTCCTGATGGTACCATCTCCTGATGGTACCATCAGGAGATGGTACCAACTCCTGATGGCACCATCTCCTGATGGTACCATCTCCCGATGGTACCACCTCCTGATGGTACCAACTCCTGATGGCACCATCTCCTGATGGTACCACCTCCTGATGGTACCAACTCCTGATGGCACCATCTCCTGATGGTACCACCTCCTGATGGTACCACCTCCTGATGGTACCAACTCCTGATGGCACCATCTCCTGATGGTACCAACTCCTGATGGCACCACCTCCTGATGGTACCATCTCCTGATGGTACCACCTCCTGATGGTACCAACTCCTGATGGCAACATCTCCTGATGGTACCATCTCCTGATGGTACCATCTCCTGATGGTACCATCAGGTGATGGTACCAACTCCTGATGGCACCATCTCCTGATGGTACCATCTCCCGATGGTACCACCTCCTGATGGTACCAACTCCTGATGGCACCATCTCCTGATGGTACCACCTCCTGATGGTACCAACTCCTGATGGCACCATCTCCTGATGGTACCATCTCCCGATGGTACCACCTCCTGATGGTACCAACTCCTGATGGCACCATCTCCTGATGGTACCACCTCCTGATGGTACCAACTCCTGATGGCACCATCTCCTGATGGTACCACCTCCTGATGGTACCACCTCCTGATGGTACCAACTCCTGATGGCACCATCTCCTGATGGTACCAACTCCTGATGGCACCACCTCCTGATGGTACCATCTCCTGATGGTACCACCTCCTGATGGTACCAACTCCTGATGGCACCATCTCCTGATGGTACCATCTCCTGATGGTACCATCTCCTGATGGTACCATCAGGAGATGGTACCAACTCCTGATGGCACCATCTCCTGATGGTACCATCTCCCGATGGTACCACCTCCTGATGGTACCAACTCCTGATGGCACCATCTCCTGATGGTACCACCTCCTGATGGTACCAACTCCTGATGGCACCATCTCCTGATGGTACCACCTCCTGATGGTACCACCTCCTGATGGTACCAACTCCTGATGGCACCATCTCCTGATGGTACCAACTCCTGATGGCACCACCTCCTGATGGTACCATCTCCTGATGGTACCACCTCCTGATGGTACCAACTCCTGATGGCACCATCTCCTGATGGTACCAACTCCTGGTGGTACCATCTCCTGATGGCACCATCTCCTGATGGTACCATCTCCTGATGGTACCATCTCCTGATGGTACCATCTCCTGATGGTACCACCTCCTGATGGTACCACCTCCTGATGGTACCAACTCCTGATGGCACCATCTCCTGATGGTACCAACTCCTGATGGCACGACCTCCTGATGGTACCATCTCCTGATGGTACCACCTCCTGATGGTACCAACTCCTGATGGCACCATCTCCTGATGGTACCACCTCCTGATGGTACCATCTCCTGATGGCACCACCTCCTGATGGTACCATCTCCTGATGGTACCATCTCCTGATGGTACCATCTCCTGATGGTACCACCTCCTGATGGTACCAACTCCTGATGGCACCATCTCCTGATGGTACCAACTCCTGATGGTACCATCTCCTGATGGCACCATCTCCTGATGGTACCATCTCCTGATGGTACCATCTCCTGATGGTACCATCTCCTGATGGTACCACCTCCTGATGGTACCAACTCCTGATGGCACCATCTCCTGATGGTACCAACTCCTGATGGTACCATCTCCTGATGGCACCACCTCCTGATGGTACCATCTCCTGATGGCACCATCTCCTGATGGTACCATCTCCCGATGGTACCACCTCCTGATGGTACCAACTCCTGATGGCACCATCTCCTGATGGTACCATCTCCTGATGGTACCACCTCCTGATGGTACCAACTCCTGATGGCACCATCTCCTGATGGTACCACCTCCTGATGGTACCACCTCCTGATGGTACCAACTCCTGATGGCACCATCTCCTGATGGTACCAACTCCTGATGGCACCACCTCCTGATGGTACCATCTCCTGATGGTACCACCTCCTGATGGTACCAACTCCTGATGGCACCATCTCCTGATGGTACCAACTCCTGATGGTACCATCTCCTGATGGTACCATCTCCTGATGGCACCACCTCCTGATGGTACCATCTCCTGATGGTACCATCTCCTGATGGTACCATCTCCTGATGGTACCACCTCCTGATGGTACCAACTCCTGATGGCACCATCTCCTGATGGTACCAACTCCTGATGGTACCATCTCCTGATGGCACCATCTCCTGATGGTACCATCTCCTGATGGCACCACCTCCTGATGGTACCATCTCCTGATGGTACCACCTCCTGATGGTACCAACTCCTGATGGCACCATCTCCTGATGGTACCAACTCCTGATGGTACCATCTCCTGATGGTACCATCTCCTGATGGCACCACCTCCTGATGGTACCATCTCCTGATGGTACCATCTCCTGATGGTACCATCTCCTGATGGTACCACCTCCTGATGGTACCAACTCCTGATGACACCATCTCCTGATGGTACCACCTCCTGATGGTACCACCTCCTGATGGTACCAACTCCTGATGGCACCATCTCCTGATGGTACCACTTTCTGATATTGTTATTCTCTGAGGGTACCATTGTCTGATGGCACTAATCTCTGATAGTACCACTCTCTGATGGTACCACTCTCTTAGTGTACCAATCTGAGATGGTACCACTCTCTTAGTGTACCAATCTGATGGTACCACCCTCTTAGTGTACCAATCTGATGGTACCACTCTCTTACTGTACCAATCAGAGATGGTACCACTGTTTCCACTCCCTGATGGTTATATTCTCTGATGGTGAGGAAATGCCCAGGAGGATCAGAAGCTGGTATGAAGAGTCAACAACCACCACGATGGGTCAGGAATAGGTCATGAAGCACTGCCATGAAGGGTCGAGCACTGCCATGAAGGGTCGAGCACGGTCATGAAGGGTCGAGCACGGTCATGAAGGGTCGAGCACTACCATGAAGGGTCGAGCACGGTCATGAAGGGTCGAGCACGGTCATGAAGGGTCGAGCACTACCATGAATGGTCGAGCACTGCCATGAAGGGTCGAGCACGGTCATGAAGGGTCGAGCACTACCATGACGGGTCGAGCACTGCCATGAAGGGTCGAGCACGGTCATGAAGGGTCGAGCACGGTCATGAAGGGTCAGAGACAGATAACCCCCCCCCCCCACATGTGTCATTGGATAACAGTGGGCGGGTCGTAAGCTTAACGTACAAGGTAATGTCTTTTCTGTGACTTTTTTCTGTGACTTTGATATTTAACTAAGCATTATTATGATAATTTTTGTTTACTATTTCAACATGGCAGCAGGTCAGCAATGTTTTGTGAGCAGTGGCAGCTGTGTTGTCTACAGTAATCTGATGATAACATTGATCTGCAGCTCTTGTGTGGACAGACGGACCCAGGAGGAAAAGCTGGCTGGAGCTACCACGATAATGGTTGTTTTAACACACGGGGCAGATGTCCTCCACGACCTGGTCCAGTCCAGCTTGCTGAGAGACTCAGGAAGTGAGCCATGAACGTCGGACAGCATCGCTTGCCTCACCAGGAAGAGCTACCCTGGAACCAAGCCCCAGCAGCGCCTACCCTGGAACCAAGCCCCAGCAGCGCCTACCCTGGAAGCAAGCCCCAGCAGCGCCTACCCTGGAACCAAGCCCCAGCAGCGCCTACCCTGGAACCAAGTCCCAGCACGGCCTACCCTGGAACCAAGCCCCAGCAGCGCCTACCCTGGAACCAAGCCCCAGCAGCGAATACCCTGGAACCAAGCCCCAGCAGCGCCTACCCTGGAACCAATCCCCAGCAGCGCCTACCCTGGAACCAAGCCCCAGCAGCGCCTACCCTGGAACCAAGCCCCAGCAGCGCCTACCCTGGAACCAAGCCCCAGCAGCGCCTACCCTGGAACCAAGCCCCAGCAGCGCCTACCTTGGAACCAAGCCCCAGCAGCGCCTACCCTGGAACCAAGCCCCAGCAGCGCCTACCCTGGAACCAAGCCCCAGCTGCGCCTACCCTGGAACCAAGCCCCAGCAGCGCCTACCCTGGAACCAAGCCCCAGCAGCGCCTACCCTGGAACCAAGCCCCAGCAGCGAATACCCTGGAACCAAGCCCCAGCAGCGCCTACCCTGGAACCAATCCCCAGCAGCGCCTACCCTGGAAGCAAGCCCCAGCAGCGCCTACCCTGGAACCAAGCCCCAGCAGCGCCTACCCTGGAACCAAGCCCCAGCAGCGCCTACCCTGGAACCAAGCCCCAGCAGCGCCTACCTTGGAACCAAGCCCCAGCAGCGCCTACCCTGGAACCAAGCCCCAGCAGCGCCTACCCTGGAACCAAGCCCCAGCTGCGCCTACCCTGGAACCAAGCCCCAGCAGGGCCTGCCCTGGAACCAAGCCCCAGCAGGGCCTACCCTGGAACCAAGCCCCAGCAGGGCCTACCCTGGAACCAAGCCCCAGCAGGGCCTACCCTGGAACCAAGCCCCAGCAGCGCCTACCCTGGAACCAAGTCCCAGCAGGGCCTACCCTGGAACCAAGCCCCAGCAGCGCCTACCCTGGAACCAAGCCCCAGCAGCGCCTACCCTGGAACCAAGCCTCAGCAGCGCCTACCCTGGAACCAAGCCCCAACAGCGCCTACCCTGGAACCAAGTCCCAGCAGGGCCTACCCTGGAACCAAGTCCCAGCAGGGCCTACCCTGGAACCAAGCCCCAGCAGCGCCTACCCTGGAACCAAGCCCCAGCAGCGAATAACCTGGAACCAAGCCCCAGCAGCGCCTACCCTGGAACCAATCCCCAGCAGCGCCTACCCTGGAACCAAGCCCCAGCAGCGCCTACCCTGGAACCAAGCCCCAGCAGCGCCTACCCTGGAACCAAGCCCCAGCAGCGCCTACCCTGGAACCAAGCCCCAGCAGCGCCTACCCTGGAACCAAGCCCCAGCAGCGCCTACCCTGGAACCAAGCCCCAGCAGCGCCTACCCTGGAACCAAGCCCCAGCTGCGCCTACCCTGGAACCAAGCCCCATCAGGGCCTGCCCTGGAACCAAGCCCCAGCAGGGCCTACCCTGGAACCAAGCCCCAGCAGGGCCTACCCTGGAACCAAGCCCCAGCAGGGCCTACCCTGGAACCAAGCCCCAGCAGCGCCTACCCTGGAACCAAGTCCCAGCAGGGCCTACCCTGGAACCAAGCCCCAGCAGCGCCTACCCTGGAACCAAGCCCCAGCAGCGCCTACCCTGGAACCAAGCCCCAGCAGCGCCTACCCTGGAACCAAGCCCCAACAGCGCCTACCCTGGAACCAAGCCCCAGCAGCGCCTACCCTGGAACCAAGTCCCAGCAGGGCCTACCCTGGAACCAAGCCCCAGCAGCGCCTACCCTGGAACCAAGCCCCAACAGCGCCTACCCTGGAACCAAGCCCCAGCAGCGCCTACCCTGGAACCAAGCCCCAGCAGGGCCTACCCTGGAACCAAGCCCCAGCAGCGCCTACCCTGGAACCAAGCCCCAGCAGCGCCTACCCTGGAACCAAGCCCCAGCAGCGCCTACCCTGGAACCAAGCCCCAGCAGCGCCTACCCTGGAACCAAGCCCCAGCAGCGCCTACCCTGGAACCAAGCCCCAGCAGCGCCTACCCTGGAACCAAGCCCCAGCAGGGCCTGCCCTGGAACCAAGCCCCAGCAGGGCCTACCCTTGAACCAAGCCCCAGCAGCGCCTACCCTGGAACCAAGCCCCAGCAGGGCCTACCCTGGAACCAAGCCCCAGCAGGTCCTACCCTGGAACCAAGCCCCAGCAGCGCCTACCCTGGAACCAAGCCCCAGCAGGGCCTACCCTGGAACCAAGCCCCAGCAGCGCCTACCCTGGAACCAAGCCCCAGCAGCGCCTACCCTGGAACCAAGCCCCAGCAGGGCCTGCCCTGGAACCAAGCCCCAGCAGGGCCTACCCTGGAACCAAGCCCCAGCAGGGCTTACCCTGGAACCAAGCCCCAGCAAGGCCTACCCTGGAACCAACCCCGGCAGGGCCTACCCTGGAACCAAGCCCCAGCAGCGCCTACCCTGGAACCAAGCCCCAGCAGCGCCTAACCTGGAACCAAGCCCCAGCAGCGCCTACCCTGGAACCAAGCCCCAACAGGGCCTACACTGGAACCAAGCCCCAGCAGCGCCTACCTTGGAACCAAGCCCCAGCAGCGCCTACCCTGGAACCAAGCCCCAGCAGCGCCTACCCTGGAACCAAGCCCCAGCAGCGCCTACCCTGGAACCAAGCCCCAGCAGCGCCTACCCTGGAACCAAGCCCCAACAGCGCCTACCCTGGAACCAAGCCCCAGCAGCGCCTACCCTGGAACCAAGCCCCAACAGCGCCTACCCTGGAACCAAGCCCCAGCAGCGCCTACCCTGGAACCAAGCCCCAGCAGCGCCTACCCTGGAACCAAGCCCCAGCAGCGCCTACCCTGGAACCAAGCCCCAGCAGCGCCTACCCTGGAACCAAGCCCCAGCAGCGCCTACCCTGGAACCAAGCCCCAGCAGCGCCTACCCTGGAACCAAGCCCCAGCAGGGCCTACCCTGGAACCAAGCCCCAGCAGCGCCTACCCTGGAACCAAGTCCCAGCAGCGCCTACCCTGGAACCAAGCCCCAGCAGCGCCTACCCTGGAACCAAGCCCCAGCAGCGCCTACCCTGGAACCAAGCCCCAGCAGCGCCTACCCTGGAACCAAGCCCCAGCAGGGCCTACCCTGGAACCAAGCCCCAGCAGCGCCTACCCTGGAACCCAGCCCCATACATGTTTACCTTTGGTGTCAATAATTACAACGAACACGAGGAAGAACTGTCGGCGACTCCATGATCCCAGAACAGCTGGAGGAATTCTGTACCAAAAACCTTCCACACTTCAACGTTATTGTTTCCCCGATGCCACGATGGATGACGTAGCTGACGCTGTAGACGAGGTTTGTTGTAGCACTAACGATAACACACATGTTATCTGTCATGTACATAGTGATGAAGGAGAGACGTAGGAACTGTTGGGGAAATATCCCCGGCTTCCTTGACGTCTTCAAGACCAAACTTATATTGTTATGGTTTCATGTTTTCTACCCAGGATCAAACGCCTTCTTCAGTAAGAGGTTCAGTCTAAATAATGGATCAGTGAACCTTTGTTTTGAAGAAAGATTTGAGTTCATACACATGTGGCAGTATTCCTACATTCAGGCTGATGAGTGAGTCTAGAAGTGAGGTTTGGTAGGCTCCTTAGTGAGTCTACACGTAAGGTTTGGTAAGGTTCTTAGTGAGTCTACAGGTGAGGTTTGGTAAGCTCTTAGTGAGACTACAAGCGAGGTTTGGTAGGCTCCTTAGTGAGTCTACACGTAAGGTTTGGTAAGGTCCTTAGTGAGTCTACAGGTGAGGTTTGGTAGGCTCCTTAGTGAGTCTACACGTAAGGTTTGGTAAGGTTCTTAGTGAATCTACAGGTGAGGTTTGGTAGGCTCTTAGTGAGACTACAAGCGAGGTTTGGTAGGCTCCTTAGTGAGTCTACACGTAAGGTTTGGTAGGTTTCTTAATGAGTCTACAGGTGAGGTTTGGTAGGCTCTTAGTTAGACTACACGTGAGGTTTGGTAGGTTCCTTAGTGAGTCTACAGGTGAGGTTTGGTAGGTTCCTTAGTGAGTCTACACGTGAGGTTTTGTAGGCTCCATAGTGAGTCTAAACGTGAGGTTTGGCAGGCTCCTTAGTGAGTCTACAGGTGAGGTTTGGTAGGCTCCTTAGTGAGTCTACAAGTGAGGTTTGGCAGGCTCCTTAGTGAGTCTACAAGTGAGCTTTGGTAAGCTCCTTAGTGAGTCTACGCATGAGGTTTGGCAGGCTCTTTAGTGAGTCTAAACGTGAGGTTTGGTAGGTTCCCTAGTGAATCTACACGTGAGGTTTGGTATGCTCCTTAGTGAGTCTACACGTGAGGTTTGGTAGGTTCCTTAGTGAGTCTACACGTGAGGTTTGGTAGGTTCCTTAGTGAGTTTACACGTGAGGTTTGGTAGGTTCCTTAGTGAGTCTACACGTGAGGTTTGGTAGGTTCCTTAGTGAGTCTACAGGTGAGGTTTGGCAGGCTCCTTAGTGAGTCTAAACGTGAGGTTTGGCAGGCTCCTTAGTGAGTCTACACGTAAGGTTTGGTAAGCTCCTTAGTGAGTCTACACGTGAGGTTTGGCAGGCAGCTTAATAAGTCTACACGTGAGGTTTGGTAGGCTCCTTAGGGAGTCTACACGTGAGGTTTGGTAGGTTCCTTAGTGAGTCTACAGGTGAGGTTTGGTAGGCTCCTTAGTGAGTCTACAGGTGAGGTTTGGTAGATTCCTTAGTGAGTCTACACGTGAAGTTTGGTAGGCTCCTTAGTGAGTCTACAGGTGAGGTTTGGCAGGTTCCTTAGTGAGTCTACAGGTAAGGTTTGGTAGGTTCCTTAGTGAGTCTACAGGTGAGGTTTGGTAGGCTCCTCAGTGAGTCTACACGTGATGTTTGGCAGGCTCCTCAGTGAGTCTACACGTGAGGTATGGTAGGCTCCTTAGTGAGTCTACAGGTGAGGTTTGGCAGGATCCTTAGTGAGTCTACACATGAGGTTTGGTAGGCTCCCTAGTGAGTCTACAGGTGAGGTTTGGTAGGTTCCTTAGTGAGTCTACACGTGAGGTATGGTAGGTTCTTTAGTGAGTCTACACGTGAGGTCTAGTAGGTTCCTTAGTGAGTCTACAGGTGAGGTTTGGTAGGCTTCTTAGTGAGTCTACAGGTGAGGTTTGGTAGGCTCCTTAGTGAGTCTACAGGTGAGGTTTGGTAGGCTCCTTAATGAGTCTACACGTGAGGTTTGGTAGGTTCCTTAGTGAGTCTACAGGTGAGGTTTGGTAGGCTCCTTACTGAGTCTACTCGTGAGGTTTGGCAGGCTCCTTAGTGAGTCTACAGGTGAGGTTTGGCAGGCTCCTTAGTGAGTCTACACGTGAGGGGTGGTAGGCTTCTTAGTGAGTCTACACGTGAGGTTTGGTAGGATCCTTAGTGAGTCTACACGTGAGGTTTGGTAGGCTCCTTAGTGAGTTTACACGTGAGGTTTGATAGGTTTCTTAGTGAATCTGCACGTGAGATTTGGTAGGTTCCTTAGTGAGTCTACAGGTGAGGTTTGGTAGGCTCCTTAGTGAATCTACAGGTGAGGTTTGGTAGGCTTCTTTGTGAGTCTACAGGTGAGGTTTGGTTTTCTCCTTAGTGAGTCTACACGTGAGGTTTGGTAGGCTCCTTAGTGAGTCTACAGGTGAAGTTTGGCAGGCTCCTTAGTGAGTCTACAGGTGAGGTTTGGTAGGCTCCTTAGTGAGTCTACAGATGAGGTTTGGTAGGCTCCGTAGTGAGTCTACAGGTGAGGTTTGGTAGGTTCCTTAGTGAGTCTACAGGTGAGGTTTGGTAGGCTCCTTAGTGAGTCTACAGGTGAGGTTTGGTAGGTTCCTTAGTGAGTCTACAGGTGAGGTTTGGTAGGCTCCTTAGCAAGTCTACACGTGAGGTTTGGTAGGTTCCTTAGTGAGTCTACACGTGAGGTTTGGTAGGCTCCTTAGTGAGTCTACAGATAAGGTTTGGTAGGCTCCTTAGTGAGTCTACAGATGAGGTTTGTTAGGCTCCTTAGTGAGTCTACACGTGAGGTTTGGTAGGCTCCTTAGTGAATCTACAGGTGAGGTTTGGTAGGTTCCTTAGTGAGTCTACACGTGAGGTTTGGTAGGTTCCTTAGTGAGTCTACAGGTGAGGTTTGGTAGGTTCTTTAGTGAGTCTACAGGTGAGATTTGGTAGGCTCCTTAGTGAGTCTACACGTGAGGTTTGGTAGCTTCCTTAGTGAGTCTCCACGTGAGGTTGGTAGGCTCCTTAGTGAGTCTACAGGTGAGGTTTGGTAGGGTCCTTAGTGAGTCTACACGTGAGGTTTGGTAGGCTCCTTAGTCTGCACGTGAGGTTTGGTAGTTTCCTTAGTGAGTCTACACGTGAGGTTTGGTAGTTTCCTTAGTGAGTCTACACGTGAGGTTTGGTAGGTTCCTTAGTGAGTCTATAGGTGAGGTTTGGTAGGGTCCTTAGTGAGTCTCCACGTGAGGTTTGGTAGTTTCCTTAGTGAGTCTACACGTGAGGTTTGGTAGGCTCCTTAGTGAGTCTACAGGTGAAGTTTGGCAGGCTCCTTAGTGAGTCTACAGGTGAGGTTTGGTAGGCTCCTTAGTGAGTCTACAGGTGAGGTTTGGTAGGCTCCTTAGTGAGTCTACATGTGAGATTTGGTAGGCTCCTTAGTCTGCACGTGAGGTTTGGTAGTTTCCTTAGTGAGTCTACACGTGAGGTTTGGTAGTTTCCTTAGTGAGTCTACACGTGAGGTTTGGTAGGTTCCTTAGTGAGTCTACAGGTGAGTTTGGTAGGTTCCTTAGTGAGTCTACAGGTGAGGTTTGGTCAGAAAACGCTGGCCATGTGGAGGAGATCCATCCTCCTCTATAAACACCTTTCCAAATAGGTTTCAGTTTTGTCTACAATATCTGATGTTAAGGCTCGCAGTATAGGAAATAAAGTCTCACAGTTAATGACAACAACGTTAAAAGCAAACTATGACATGATTGGCGTTAGTGAATCTTGGTTAGATATTAGCAATAGACATCCTGGCCCAATCTTCATTTCCAGGTCCAATCTGTTTAATAGATTAGGTGACGCAAAGTGAGCGGTGGTTCCCTGCTTCTTGTGACAGGTAATCTAAGTGCTGCAGACGCTGAGAAAATCGACTTGAGATTGTAGGAATTAATACAAACTACGTAAAAGAATAACAATAGGACTAGTTTATAGCCTTCCCCCCACCGCACGGACACTAGAGGCAGACGACGGATTAATGATAAGTGAACAGAAAGTTGCATTGAACAAGATCGTATCATACCGGGAGATTGTAACATACCGGTACCTGAGTGGGAGGGAATCCCTTCCCGGTAACTCCGGGCTCAGACGCTACCCAGATCTCCTTCATAGCGGCACACTGATCCAGTAAGTCGAGAGACCTACTCACGATGGAATATATTAGATTTAGTTCTAACTACAAGTAATGATCTCGTTCATAACTACAAGTAATGATCTCGTTCATAACTACAAGTGATGATCTCGTTCATAACTACAAGTAATGATCTCGTTCATAACTACAAGTAATGATCTCGTTCATAACTACAAGTAATGATCTCGTTCATAACTACAAGTGATGATCTCGTTCATAACTACAAGTAATGATCTCGTTCATAAATACAAGTGATGATCTCGTTCATAAGTACAAGTGATGATCTCGTTCATAACTACAAGTAATGATCTCGTTCATAACTACAAGTAATGATCTCGTTCATAAATACAAGTAATGATCTCGTTCATAACTACAAGTAATGATCTCGTTCATAACTACAAGTAATGATCTTGTTCATAACTACAAGTAATGATCTTGTTCATAACTACAAGTAATGATCTCGTTCATAACTACAAGTGATGATCTTGTTCATAACTACAAGTAATGATCTTGTTCATAACTACAAGTGATGATCTGGTTCATAACTACAAGTAATGATCTTGTTCATAACTACAAGTAATGATCTGGTTCATAACTACAAGTAATGATCTTGTTCATAACTACAAGTAATGATCTTGTTCATAACTACAAGTAATGATCTCGTTCATAACTACAAGTGATGATCTTGTTCATAACTACAAGTAATGATCTTGTTCATAACTACAAGTGATGATCTTGTTCATAACTACAAGTAATGATCTGGTTCATAACTACAAGTAATGATCTTGTTCATAACTACAAGCAATGATCTGGTTCATAACTACCAGTGATGATCTTGTTCATAAATACAAGTGATGATCTGGTTCATAACTACCAGTGATGATCTTGTTCATAACTACAAGTAATGATCTTGTTCATAACTACAAGTGATGATCTGGTTCATAACTACAAGTAATGATCTTGTTCATAACTACAAGTGATGATCTTGTTCATAACTACAAGTAATGATCTTGTTCATAACTACAAGTGATGATCTGGTTCATAACTACAAGTAATGATCTTGTTCATAACTACAAGTAATGATCTCGTTCATAACTACAAGTAATGATCTTGTTCATAACTACAAGTAATGATCTTGTTCATAACTACAAGTAATGATCTCGTTCATAACTACAAGTGATGATCTTGTTCATAACTACAAGTAATGATCTTGTTCATAACTACAAGTGATGATCTTGTTCATAACTACAAGTAATGATCTGGTTCATAACTACAAGTAATGATCTTGTTCATAACTACAAGCAATGATCTGGTTCATAACTACCAGTGATGATCTTGTTCATAACTACAAGTAATGATCTTGTTCATAACTACAAGTAATGATCTCGTTCATAACTACAAGTAATGATCTGGTTCATAACTACAAGTAATGATCTTGTTCATAATGTTGAAGAAAAGTTTGGCACAAGCGGTCACCGATGAATTGCTTCTAAGGTGGCTTACAACACTGTATGTAATGTTGGTCACCATGACAATCGTAAATACAATTCCCGATTTTAAACGTGTAAATTTTATGGTCTTCACATTGCTCGTGACGGACACATCTGGAATGATACAGTCATTGAAGATGACATGAACGTAGCATTGGAAAGCTTCAGGAAAAGCTTCAAAGCAGCAGAGGAAACCTACGTACTAATGTATAGTAGACAGCGTATTTCTAAAACAAAACCAAGATGGTGGAACGGGGAAATAAGAAGGTGCTGTTGTCTGAGTAAGTAGCTCGTAAGAAACAGAGACTCTATATAGCAACATGATAGAGTAGGTTGTGTAAAGTTGCCCAGACAAATTAACAAAGTCATACGCCATCGTTAATAGGAAGCATATATCGCTGAAGATAGCGAAAGAAACCCTAAGGAGTTTTGTAGTTATGTGAGGAGCAAGAGTCATTACCCAGTCAATTACGGAAAACGGTGACCTGGTTCAAGACAAGGAAGCCATGGTAAAGATATCAAATGACTTTTTCGTATCTGTATTTACGATCGAGGACGCAACCCATGTCAAGAATCCTGTTTCATTGATAAGAGAAGGGAACGTTCTGCAACAAACTGACGTAAACGTCGAAGACATATCAACAATGATAAACGGAAGAGAAATAAATAAAGCAGCAGAGCCTGATGATATTTGTTTGTGAACAATGAAAGAGGTGAACAATGAGACAGTTAACTGGTCTTCTCAGTAAGTCACTTGCTACAGGACAAGTTCCAGATGAATGCAAGTTGGCCAATGTGACGATGATATTCAAAACAAGGCAGTAAGTCACTGCCCGGAAATTATCGTGCTATTAGCTTAACGTGTGTAGTTGGTCAACATATGGAAACCATCATTCTGTGTACAATTGTAAACCATTTAGATGACCAGCACTTAATAAACAATTCTCAGTATAATGTCGACGAAATCGCTCATGTCTGACAAATCTGCTTGATATCTTTTATGATATAATCAACATGTGTGACGAAAGTAAAGTACTTAATGTTATCTATCTAGATTATCATAAAGCTTTCCATAAGGTTCATCATCCAAAATTACATGCAAATATTGAGGCACATGGCAATGATGGGGTTGTACTTTAGTGGACAGGAAAGTGGTTAACTGAACGTAAACAAACAGTAGTGATTAACACTGAAACCTCAGAACAGTTAGACGTAACAAGTGGAGTACCACAAGGATCAGTCTTGGGACCGGTTCTCTTTCTCATGCATATTAATGATATTGATCATGAGCTGCATTGTAAGATGGCAAACTTCGCTGATGATACAAAGCTGGAGAATTGAGACAAAGGAATCTGAACATTTACAACTTCACACTGACGTAAAGTGATCAACTTGGCTCCTTAGTGAATTTTAGTATCGATAGATGCAAAGTTTTACATATTGCCAGTAAAAACAAAAGACAAGCTCTAGTATGAGTTTTGTTGAACTGCAAAATGTAGATGAGGAAAAAAGACTTGGGTATGATAATCTCTGGTGACCCTAAAACCAAGCAGTGCACTGAAGCAGTGAAAAAAGCGAACAATTTTTTTTTATTTCATAGAGTGAATTGGAACGATGTGGTATACCGGGGTCGACGTGCTTTCAATGGATTGAACCAGGGCATGTGAAGTGTCTGGGGTAAACCATGGAAAGGTCTGTGGGGCCTGGATGTGGGTAGGGAGTTGTGGTTTCAGTTTTCTTTTTTCAGCTTTTTTCATATGTGGCGGGATGGTTACGAGAACGGATGAAGGCAGCAATTATAAATATGTACATGTGTATATATGCATATGTTTGTGTATGTATGTGTATGTAGACGTTGAAATATATATGTATGTATATATATGTGCGTGTATTGGCGTTTATGTATATACATGATGATGTAGGTGGGTTGGGCCATTCCTCGTCTGTTTCCATGAGCTACCTCGCTGATGCGGGAGACGGCGATTAAGTATAATAAATAAAACAAATAGGTAAAGCCTAAGAATTCAAGCCTAGGGAAATTGTCCTTATTCTTCATTGGTTCGTCCACATTTTGAATACTGCGTTCAGTTTTGGTCACCTTGGCTGAAAAAAGACAGACTGGAGAGAGTACAGCGTCAAGCTGGTTAGGTAATATGTACGAGATCAGCTTAAACGACTTGAATCTATTTAGCTTACATAAGAGAAGGTTGAGAGGTGATCTAATACAAGTATTCAAAATCATAAAAGGTTTTGATTATCTTGATCTATCCAGTTACCATAGACTTGATTCTTCTGATTTTACTTGTAGTAATGGATACAAACTCATGGGCAAACGATATACCTCGAATGAAGTGAAGTTCTTGTTCTTCAACAGAAATGTTAACATATGGAACGATTACCCAATAGAGTGGTTGAAAGCAGAACTACAGAAAGGTTTAAAATGAACTTGATAAATACTTCGTTTCAAGTCCAGAACTTTCAATATTTGGGCCTCCATGTTCAAAACGACAATTGTCAGGATATTCTCTTTCAATTAGCTGTATACCTTCGAGCTTTTACCACACTAATCTGTGAGTTCCTGATATTTTCCACCATTACAAACAGCCTCGAGAAGACCAGCGTTCTGTTGCTCGTTGAATTTCTTGGCAATATACATCATGATGATGAGACCAACACATCATAACACAATATTACATCATGATGATGAGACCAACACATCATAACACAATATTACATAATGATGATGAAACCAACACATTATAACACAATATTACATCATGATGATGAGAGCACCACATTATAACACAATATTACATCATGATGATGAGACCAACACATCATAACACAATATTACATCATGATGATGAAACCAACACATTATAACACAATATTTTCTTGGCAATATACATCATGATGATGAGACCAACACATCATAACACAATATTACATCATGATGATGAAACCAACACATTATAACACAATATTACATCATGATGATGAAACCAACACATTATAACACAATATTACATCATGATGATGAGAGCACCACATTATAACACAATATTACATCATGATGATGAGACCAACACATCATAACACAATATTACATCATGATGATGAGACCAACACATCATAACACAATATTACATCATGATGATGAGAGCACCACATTATAACACAATATTACATCATGATGATGAGACCATCACATTATAACACAATATTACATCATGATGATGAGACCATCACATTATAACACAATATTACATCATGATGATGAGACCAACACATCATAACACAATATTACATCATGATGATGAGAGCACCACATTATAACACAATATTACATCATGATGATGAGACCATCACATTATAACACAATATTACATCATGATGAAACCAACACATTATAACACAATATTACATCATGATGAAACCAACACATTATAACACAATATTACATCATTATGATGAAACCAACACATTATAACACAATATTACATCATGATGAAACCAACACATTATAACACAATATTACATCATGATGAGAGCAACACAAGAACATACTATGCACATCATAAAGGGAACAATACATTTTATCACTAATATCGTACCATGATGTTATCAACTGAACATCTTGCCACCAACATCACTTAATGATGAGACCGAGACATCAGACAGCAGTAATACATCATGATGAGACGACCAGAACATCATGAACCTCACTGGTGTAACGGTAAGCGTACCTGACCGTGACGCAGTCAGGCGCCGCCCAGGGTAGAGTTTACATGAGTTTACATGAGAAAGAAAGACAACAGGAGGTCTGATTGGCTCACGACTGGGTTGTCTGGTTAAAAGAAAAAAAGAATTTAACCAGACAAGAAAATGGAATTCCGCTCAGCAATTTTTAAGCTATCACCGACTCCTCGATGCTCCACATTAGGCTTCTAATATCCTCGTTATCACTGTCGTTTACAATTTACATCTGGCGTTTTTCTCAGAGTTTACCTGAATCTAGAAAAGATTTATCTAAACGACTTCTGAAATGCGCAACACACCTGTAGGAAAAGCTTTTCCCCACGCTCGTACAACATCTTTTAGCTTTGAGTTTTATTCCATTTGTTCTGGTAACCATATTTTCTTGTATTTCGACAAGATGCTCGAGGTTTACTTTATCAAACTTGTTCAGAATTTTGAACACTTGGATTAAGTCGCCGCGAAGTCTACGTTGGTTAAGGGAGAAGAGATCCAATCGTTTTAGCCTCTCTTCGTATGCCAGATTTCTAAGAGATGGGATCAATTTTGTCGCGCTTCTTTGTACTTGTTCTAATTTTTCCTCGTTTTTTTTTTTTATAGTTTGGGAACCAAAACTGAACTGTATATTCAAGGTGTGGTCTTGCTAGAGAATTATAAAGTGTGGGAATTGTTTCTGGTGTCTTGTAATCTATGTTCCTGGCTATGAAACCTAACATTTGGCTGCCTTTTTCACTTGCTGCTTGACACAGTTTAGTATACTTCATATTGTTGCTAATGACAACTCCAACTTCCTTTTTTTCATTTACTTTGGTAAGTTTCCAGATAATTTGTAGTTGTAACGTATATTCTTGTCTCCCAAGTGCATAAGTTTACACTTGTCTACATCAAACTTCATATGCCATCTGTCTGATCAGCCACTCTGCTGGTAAGTTAAGATCTTTGAATCATTTCGCAGTCCCGCCTGTTACCAGCTCTACCTCCTAGTTTAGTATGGTCAGCAGATTTGGAGATCTTAGATATGACATTGAGTTGTAGGTCATTAATGTATATTATGGAAAGAATTGGGCCTAGGACCGACCCCTGTGGCACACCACTCGTTACGTCTAGCCAATCTGAGGCTTCGCCGTTTAATACTATACGCTGCTTTCTTCCGGTAAGCCAGTCTCTGATCCATGTACAGAGTTCTTCACCGATTCCGTGTGCTTTGAGTTTATTTTACAGTCTCTTGTGAGGTACTTTACCTCAAACCTTTTGGATAACTAAATATACTACATCAGGTAATTTTTCGTCTCGAATAACATTAAAAAGATTCCAGCAAATTCGTTAGGAAAGATCTTCTATCCTGGTTGCGACAGTAAGTCATCATTCATCCTCGCTGGTTTTCCTTCCTAAGGGATAGATCGATGAAATGGATGCTTGGATGAAGTTAGAGTATATATATATATATATATATATATATATATATATATATATATATATATATATATATATATATATATCGCTACCTCGCAAACGCGGGAGACAGCGACAAAGTATAAAAAAAAAAAAAAAAAAAAAAAAAAAAATATATATATATATATATATATATATATATATATATATATATATATATATATATATATATATATATATCTTTTTCTTTTTTTTTTATACTTTGTCGCTGTCTCCCGCGTTTGCGAGGTAGCGCAAGGAAACAGACGAAAGAAATGGCCCAACCCCCCGCCATACACATGTATATACACACGTCCACACACGCAAATATACATACCTACACAGCTTTCCATGGTTTACCCCAGACGCTTCACATGCCTTGATTCAATCCACTGACAGCACGTCAACCCCGGTATACCACATCGCTCCAATTCACTCTATTCCTTGCCCTCCTTTCACCCTCCTGCATGTTCAGGCCCCGATCACACAAAATCTTTTTCACTCCATCTTTCCACCTCCAATTTGGTCTCCCTCTTCTCCTTGCTCCCTCCACCTCCTACACATATATCCTCTTGGACAATCTTTCCTCACTCATCCTCTCCATGTGCCCAAACCACTTCAAAACACCCTCTTCTGCTCTCTCAACCACGCTCTTTTTATTTCCACACATCTCTCTTACCCTTACGTTACTCACTCGATCAAACCACCTCACACCGCACATTGTCCTCAAACATCTCATTTCCAGCACATACATCCTCCTGCGCACAACTCTATCCATAGCCCACGCCTCGCAACCATACAACATTGTTGGAACCACTATTCCTTCAAACATACCCATTTTTGCTTTCCGAGATAATGTTCTCGACTTCCACACATTCTTCAAGGCCCCCAGAATTTTCGCCCCCTCCCCCACCCTAGGATCCACTTCCGCTTCCATGGTTCCATCCGCTGCCAGATCCACTCCCAGATATCTAAAACACTTCACTTCCTCCAGTTTTTCTACATTCAAACTCACCTCCCAATTGATTGTCCAAAACAGTGGTATGTTTTGGACTGTCACATGATTACCAAATGGCGTCCTAGCTTCGTCTCTTCGATGTATATCAACTGACTGTTATATTCCTCTCTTATGTCTCCCCTGATGATGTGATTATAACACGAAAGTGCACTTGGGAAATTTTCGTTTCATTTTCCCCGTGGACTCATAGGAATATCTTGATCACGCGCAAAATTGTGATCCTTTCCAACATATATATATATATACATATATATATATATATATATATATATATATATATATATATATATATATATATATATATATATATATATATATATATATATATTATCCCTGGGGATAGGGGATTAAGAGTACTTCCCACGTATTCCCTGCGTGTCGTAGAAGGCGACTAAAAGGGGAGGGAGCGGGGGGCTGGAAATCCTCCCCTCTCGGTTTTTTTTAATTTTCCAAAAGAAGGAACAGAGAATTGGGCCAGGTGAGGGTATTCCCTCAAAGGCCCAGTCCTCTGTTCTTAACGCTACCTCGCTAATGCGGCAAATGGCGAATAGTTTGAAAGAAAGAAAAGAATATATATATATATATATATATATATATATATATATATATATATTTTTTTTTTCTTTCGTACTATTCGCCATTTCCCGCGTTAGCGACGCAGCTATATATATATATATATATATATATATATATATATATATATATATATATATATATATATATATATATATATATATATATATATATATATATATATATATATATATATATGTAAGACAAGGGAGCAAATGGGAACTTCAGTGAAGGGCGCAAATGGGGAGGTGATAACAAGTAGTGGTGATGTGAGAAGGAGATGGAGTGAGTATTTTGAAGGTCTGTTGAATGTGTTTGATGATAGAGTGGCAGATATAGGGTGCTTTGGTCGAGGTGGTGTGCAAAGTGAGAGGGTTAGGGAAAATGATTTGGTAAACAGAGAAGAGGTAGTGAAAGCTTTGCGGAAGATGAAAGCCGGCAAGGCAGCAGGTTTGGATGGTATTGCAGTGAAATTTATTAAAAAAGGGGGTGACTGTATTGTTGACTGGTTGGTAAGGTTATTTAATGTATGAATGACTCATGGTGAGGTGCCTGAGGATTGGCGGAATGCGTGCATAGTGCCATTGTACAAAGGCAAAGGGGATAAGAGTGAGTGCTCAAATTACAGAGGTATAAATTTGTTGAGTATTCCTGATAAATTATATGGGAGGGTATTGATTGAGAGGGTGAAGGCATGTACAGAGCATCAGATTGGGAAGAGCAGTGTGGTTTCAGAAGTGGTAGAGGATGTGTGGATCAGGTGTTTGCTTTGAAGAATGTATGTGAGAAATACTTAGAAAAGCAAATGGATTTGTATGTAGCATTTATGGATCTGGAGAAGTCATATGATAGAGTTGATAGAGATGCTCTGTGGAAGGTATTAAGAATATATGGTGTGGGAGGAAAGTTGTTAGAAGCAGTGAAAAGTTTTTATCGAGGATGTAAGGCATGTGTACGTGTAGGAAGAGAGGAAAGTGATTGGTTCTCAGTGAATGTAGGTTTGCGGCAGGGGTGTCGGATGTCTCCATGGTTGTTTAATTTGTTTATGGATGGGGTTGTTAGGGAGGTGAATGCAAGAGTTTTGGAAAGAGGGGCAAGTATGAAGTCTGTTGGGGATGAGAGAGCTTGGGAAGTGAGTCAGTTGTTGTTCGCTGATGGTACAGCGCTGGTGGCTGATTCATGTGAGAAACTGCAGAAGCTGGTGACTGAGTTTGGTAAAGTGTGTGGAAGAAGAAAGTTACGAGTAAATGTGAATAAGAGCAAGGTTATTAGGTACAGTAGGGTTGAGGGTCAAGTCAATTGGGAGGTGAGTTTGAATGGAGAAAAACTGGAGGAAGTGAAGTGTTTTAGATATCTGGGAGTGGATCTGGCAGCGGATGGAACCATGGAAGCGGAAGTGGATCCTAGGGTGGGGGAGGGGGCGAAAATTCTGGGGGCCTTGAAGAATATGTGGAAATCGAGAACATTATCTCGGAAAGCAAAAATGGGTATGTTTGAAGGAATAGTGGTTCCAACAATGTTGTATGGTTGCGAGGCGTGGGCTATGGATAGAGTTGTGCGCAGGAGGATGGATGTGCTGGAAATGAGATGTTTGAGGACAATGTGTGGTGTGAGGTGGTTTGATCGAGTGAGTAACGTAAGGGTAAGAGAGATGTGTGGAAATAAAAAGAGCGTGGTTGAGAGAGCAGAAGAGGGTGTTTTGAAGTGGTTTGGGCACATGGAGAGAATGAGTGAGGAAAGACTGACCAAGAGGATATATGTGTCGGAGGTGGAGGGAACGAGGAGATGAGGGAGACCAAATTGGAGGTGGAAAGATGGAGTGAAAAAGATTTTGTGTGATCGGGGCCTGAACATGCAGGAGGGTGAAAGGAGGGCAAGGAATAGAGTGAATTGGAGCGATGTGGTATACCGGGGTTGACGTGCTGTCAGTGGATTGAATCGGGGCATGTGAAGCGTCTGGGGTAAACCATGGAAAGCTGTGTAGGTATGTATATTTGCGTGTGTGGACGTATGTATATACATGTGTATGGGGGGGGTTAGGCCATTTCTTTCGTCTGTTTCCTTGCGCTACCTCGCAAACGCGGGAGACAGCGACAAAGTATAATAAAATAAATAATATAATATATATATATATATATATATATATATATATATATATATATATATATATATATATATATATATATATATATTATATATATATATATATATATATATATACATATATATATATATTCTTTTTTTCTATTTTTTTTGCTTTGTCGCTGTCTCCCGCGTTTGCGAGGTAGCGCAAGGAAACAGACGAAAGAAATGGCCCAACCCACCCCCATACACATGTATATACATACGTCCACACACGCAAAAATACATACCTACACAGCTTTCCATGGTTTACCCCAGACGCTTCACATGCCCTGATTCAATCCACTGACAGCACGTCAACCCCGGTATACCACATCGATCCAATTCACTCTATTCCTTGCCCTCCTTTCACCCTCCTGCATGTTCAGGCCCCGATCACACAAAATCTTTTTCCCTCCATCTTTCCACCTCCAATTTGGTCTCCCACTTCTCCTCGTTACCTCCACCTCCGACACATATATCCTCTTGGTCAATCTTTCCTCACTCATTCTCTCCATGTGCCCAAACCACTTCAAAACACCCTCTTCTGCTCTCTCAACCACGCTCTTTTTATTTCCACACATCTCTCTTACCCTTACGTTACTTACTCTATCAAACCATCTCACACCACACATTGTCCTCAAACATCTCATTTCCAGCACATCCATCCTCCTGCGCACAACATTATCCATAGCCCACGCCTCGTAACCATACAACATTGTTGGAACCACTATTCCTTCAAACATACCCATTTTTGCTTTCCGAGATAATGTTCTCGACTTCCACATATTCTTCAAGGCTCCCAGAATTTTCGCCCCCTCCCCCACCCTATGATCCACTTCCGCTTCCATGGTTCCATCCGCTGCCAGATCCACTCCCAGATATCTAAAACACTTTACTTCCTCCAGTTTTTCTCCATTCAAACTTACCTCCCAATTGACTTGACCCTCAACCCTACTGTACCTAATAACCTTGCTCTTATTCACAGTTACTCTTAACTTTCTTCTTTCAGACACTTTACCAAACTCAGTCACCAGCTTCTGCAGTTTCTCACATGAATCAGCCACCAGCGCTGTATCATCAGCGAACAACAACTGACTCACTTCCCAAGCTCTCTCATCCCCAACAGACTTCATACTTGCCCCTCTTTCCAAAACTCTTGCATTCACCTCCCTAACAACCCCATCCATAAACAAATTAAACAATCATGGAGACATCACACACCCCTGCCGCAAACCTACATTCACTGAGAACCAATCACTTTCCTCTCTTCTTACACGTACACATGCCTTACATCCTCGATAAAAACTTTTCACTGCTTCTAACAACTTGCCTCCCACACCATATATTCTTAATACCTTCCACAGAGCATCTCTATCAACTCTATCATATGCCTTCTCCAGATTCATAAATGCTACATACAAATCCATTTGCTTTTCTAAGTATTTCTCACATACATTCTTCAAAGCAAACACCTGATCCACACATCCTCTACCACTTCTGAAACCACACTGCTCTTCCCAATCTGATGCTCTGTACATGCCTTCACCCTCTCAATCAATACCCTCCCATATGATTTACCAGGAATACTCAACAAACTTATACCTCTGTAATTTGAGCACTCACTCTTATCCCCTTTGCCTTTGTACAATGGCACTATGCACGCATTCCGCCAATCCTCAGGCACCTCACCATGAGTCATACATACATTGAATAACCTTACCAACCAGTCAATAATACAGTCATCCCCTTTTTTAATAAATTCCACTGCAATACCATCCAAACCTGCTGCCTTGCCGGCTTTCATCTTCCGCAAAGCTTTTACTACCTCTTCTCTTTTTACCAAATCATTTTCCCTAACCCTCTCACTTTGCACACCACCTCGACCAAAACACCCTATATCTGCCACTCTATCATCAAATACATTCAACAAACCTTCAAAATCTCACTCCAACTCCTTCTCACATCACCACTACTTGTTATCACCTCCCCATTTGCGCCCTTCACTGAAGTTCCCATTTGCTCCCTTGTCTTACGCACTTTATTTACCTTCTTCCAGAACATCTTTTTATTCTCCCTAAAATTTAATGATACTCTCTCACCCCAACTCTCATTTGCCCTCTTTTCCACCTCTTGCACCTTTCTCTTGACCTCCTGTCTCTTTCTTTTATACAAGGGTAAAGGGGAAGAGTGGTTTGGGAAAGTCTTGGGAGTAAAGTCAGGGGTTAGTGAGAGGACAAGAGCAAGGGAAGGAGTAGTAGTACTCCTGAAACAGGAGTTGTGGGAGTACGTGATAGAATGTAAGAAAGTAAATTCTCGATCAATATGGGTAAACTGAAAGTTGATGGAGAGAGATGGGTGATTGTTGGTGCATATGCACCTGGGCATGAGATGAAAGATCATGAGAGGCAAGTGTTTTGGGGAGCAGCTGAATGAGCGTGTTGGTGGTTTTGAGGCACAAGACCGGGTTATAGTGATGGGTGATTTGAATACAAAGGTGAGTAATGTGGCAGTTGAGGGAATAATTGGTATACATGGAGTGTTCAGTGTTGTAAATGGAAATGGTGAAGAGCTTGTAGATTTATGTGCTGAAAAAAGACTGGTGATTGGGAATACCTGGTTTAAAAAGCGAGATATGCATAAGTAAACGTATGTAAGTAGGAGAGATGGCCAGAGAGCGTTATTGGATTACGTGTTAATTGATAGACGCACGAAAGAGAGACTTTTGGATGTTAATGTGATGATAGGTGCAACTGGAGGGATGTCTGATCATTATCTTCTGGAGGCGAAGGTGTAGATTTGCGGGGGCTTTAAGAAAAGAAGAGAGAATCTTGGGGTGAAGAGAGTGGTGAGAGTAAGTGAGCTTTGGAAGGAGACTTGTGTGAGGAAGTACCAGGAGAGACTGAGTACAGAATGGAAAAAGGTGAGAACAAAGGAGGTAAGGGGAGTGGAGGAGGAATGGGATGTATTTAGGGAAGCAGTGATGGCTTGCGCAAAAGATGATTGTGGCATGAGAAGCGTGGGAGGTGGGTTGATTAAAAAAGGAAGTCAGTGGTGGGATGAAGAAGTAAGATTATTAGTGAAAGAGAAGAGAGAGGCATTTGGACGATTTTTGCAGGGAAAGAATGCAAATGAGTGGGAGAGGTATAAAAGAAAGAGACAGGAGGTCAAGAGAAAGGTGCAAGAGGTGAAAAAGAGGACAAATGAGAATTGGGGTGAGAGAGTATCATTAAATTTCTGGGAGAATAAAAAGATGTTTTGGAAGGAGGTAAATAAAGTGCGTAAGACAAGGGAGCAAATAGGAACTTCAGTGAAGGGGGCTAACGGGGAGGTGATAACAAGTAATGGTGATGTTAGAAGGAGATGCAGTGAGTTTTTTGAAGATTTGTTGAGTGTGTTTGATGATAGAGGGGCAGATATAGGGTGTTTTGGTCGAGGTGGAGTGCAAAGTGAGAGGGTTAAGGAAAATGATTTGGTAAATAGAGAAGAGGTAGTAAAAGCTTTACGGAAGATGAAAGCCGGCAAGGCAGCAAGTTTGGATGGTATTGCAGTGGAATTTATCAAAAAAGGGATGACTGTATTGTTGACTGGTTGGTAAGGTTATTTAATGTATGTATGATTCATGGTGAGCTGCCTGAGGATTGGCGGAATGCTTGCATAGTGCCAATGTACAAAGGCAAAGGGGATAAGAGTAAGTGCTCAAATTACAGAGGTATAAGTTTGTTGAGTATTCCTGGTAAATTATATGGGAGGGTATTGATTGAGAGGGTGAAGGCATATACAGAGCATCAGATTGGGGAAGAGCAGTGTGGTTTCAGAAGTGGTAGAGGATGTGTGGATCAGGTGTTTGCTTTGAAGAATGTATGTGAGAAATACTTAGAAAAGCAAATGGATTTGTATGTAGCATTTATGGATCTGGAGAAGGTATATGATAGAGTTGATAGAGATGCTCTGTGGAAGGTTTTAAGTATATATGGTGTGGGTGGCAAGTTGTTAGAAGCAGTAAAAGTTTTTATGGAGGATGTAAGGCATGTGTACGTGTAGGAAGAGAGGAAAGTGATTGGTTCTCAGTGAATGTAGGTTTGCGGCAGGGGTGTGTGATGTCTCCATGGTTGTTTAATTTGTTTATGGATGGGGTTGTTAGGGAGGTGAATGCAAGAGTTTTGGAAAAAGGGGCAAGTATGCAGTCTGTTGTGGATGAGAGAGCTTGGGAAGTGAGTCAGTTGTTGTTCGCTGATGATACAGCGCTGGTAGCTGATTCATGTAAGAAACTGCAGAAGCTGGTGACGGAGTTCGGCAAAGTGTGTGAAAGAAGAAAGTTAAGAGTAAATGTGAATAAGAGCAAGGTTATTAGGTACAGTAGGGTTGAGGGTCAAGTCAATTGGGAGGTGAGTTTGAATGGAGAAAAACTGGAGGAAGTGAAGTGTTTTAGATATCTGGGAGTGGATCTGGCAGCGGATGGAACCATGGAAGCGGAAGTGAATCATAGGGTGGGGGAGGGGGCGAAAATTCTGGAAGCCTTGAAGAATGTGTGGAAGTCGAGAACATTATCTCGGAAAGCAAAAATGGGTATGTTTGAAGGAATAGTGGTTCCAACAATGTTGTATGGTTGCGAGGCATGGGCTATGGATAGAGTTGTGCGGAAGAGGGTGGATGTGCTGGAAATGAGATGTTTGAGGACAATGTGTGGTGTGAGGTGGTTTGATCGAGTAAGTAATGTAAGGTTAAGAGAGATGTGTGGAAATAAAAAGAGTGCGGTTGAGAGAGCAGAAGAGGGTGTTTTGAAATGGTTTGGTCACTTGGAGAGAATGAGTGAGGAAAGACTGACCAAGAGGATATATGTGTCGGAAGTGGAGGGAACGAGGAGAAGTGGGAGACCAAATTGGAGGTGGAAAGATGGAGTGAAGAAGATTTTGAGTGATCGGGGCCTAAACACGCAGGAGGGTGAAAGGCGTGCAAGGAATAGAGTGAATTGGAACGATGTGGTATACCTGGGTCGACGTGCTGTCAATGGATTGAACCAGGGCATGTGAAGCGTCTGGGGTAAACCATGGAAAGTTGTGTGGGGCCTGGATGTGGAAACAGAGCTGTGGTTTCGGTGCATTATTACATGACAGCTACAGACTGTGTGTGAACGAATGTGGCCTTTGGTGTCATTTCCTAGCGATAACTCGCACATATGAGGTGGGAGGGGGCTGTTTTTCCATGTGTGGCGAGGTGGCGATGGGAACAAATAAAGACAGGCAGTTTGAATTATGTACATGTGTATATATGTATATGTCTGTGTGTGTATATATATGTGTTCATTGAGATGTATAGGTATGTATATTTGCGTGTGTGGACGTGTATGTATATACATAAGTATGTGGGCGGGTTGGGCCATTCTTTCTTCTATTTCCTTGCGCTACCTCGCTAACGCGGGAGACAGCGACAAAACAAAATAAATGAATAAATAAATATATATATATATATATATATATATATATATATATATATATATATATATATATATATATATATATATATTTTTTTTTTTTCTTTATACTTTGTCGCTGTCTCCCGCGTTTGCGAGGTAGCGCAAGGAAACAGACGAAAGAAATGGCCCAACCCCCCCCCCCCCATACACATGTATATACATACGTCCACACACGCAAATATACATACCTACACAGCTTTCCATGGTTTACCCCAGACGCTTCACATGCCTTGATTCAATCCACTGACAGCACGTCAGCCCCGGTATACCACATCGCTCCAATTCACTCTGTTCCTTGCCCTCCTTTCACCCTCCTGCATGTTCAGGCCCCGATCACACAAAATCTTTTTCACTCCATCTTTCCACCTCCAATTTGGTCTCCCTCTTCTCCTTGTTCCCTCCACCTCCGACACATATATCCTCTTGGTCAATCTTTCCTCACTCATCCTCTCCATGTGCCCAAACCACTTCAAAACACCCTCTTCTGCTCTCTCAACCACGCTCTTTTTATTTCCACACATCTCTCTTACCCTTACGTTACTCACTCGATCAAACCACCTCACACCACACATTGTCCTCAAACATCTCATTTCCAGCACATCCATCCTCCTGCGCACAACTCTATCCATAGCCCACGCCTCGCAACCATACAACATTGTTGGAACCACTATTCCTTCAAACATACCCATTTTTGCTTTCCGAGATAATGTTCTCGACTTCCACACATTCTTCAAGGCCCCCAGAATTTTCGCCCCCTCCCCCACCCTATGATCCACTTCCGCTTCCATGGTTCCATCCGCTGCCAGATCCACTCCCAGATATCTAAAACACTTCACTTCCTCCAGTTTTTCTCCATTCAAACTCACCTCCCAATTGACTTGACCCTCAACCCTACTGTACCTAATAACCTTGCTCTTATTCACATTTACTCTTAACTTTCTTCTTCCACACACTTTACCAAACTCAGTCACCAGCTTCTGCAGTTTCACACATGAATCAGCCACCAGCGCTGTGTCATCAGCGAACAACAACTGACTCACTTCCCAAGCTCTCTCATCCCCAACAGACTTCATACTTGCCGCTCTTTCCAAAACTCTTGCATTTACCTCCCTAACAACCCCATCCATAAACAAATTAAACAACCATGGAGACATCACACACCCCTGCCGCAAACCTACATTAACTGAGAACCAATCACTTTCCTCTTTTCCTACACGTACACATGCCTTACATCCTCGATAAAAACTTTTCACTGCTTCTAACAACTTTCCTCCCACACCATATATTCTTAATACCTTCCACAGAGCATCTCTATCAACTCTATCATATGCCTTCTCCAGATCCATAAATGCTACATACAAATCCATTTGCTTTTCTAAGTATTTCTCACATACATTCTTCAAAGCAAACACCTGATCCACACATCCTCTACCACTTCTGAAACCACACTGCTCTTCCCCAATCTGATGCTCTGTACATGCCTTCACCCTCTCAATCAATACCCTCCCATATAATTTACCAGGAATACTCAACAAACTTATACCTCTGTAATTTGAGCACTCACTCTTATCCCCTTTGCCTTTGTACAATGGCACTATGCACGCATTCCGCCAATCCTCAGGCACCTCACCATGAGTCATACATACATTAAATAACCTTACCAACCAGTCAACAATACAGTCACCCCCTTTTTTAATAAATTCCACTGCAATACCATCCAAACCTGCTGCCTTGCCGGCTTTCATCTTCCGCAAAGCTTTCACTACCTCTTCTCTGTTTACCAAATCATTTTCCCGAACCCTCTCACTTTGCACACCACCTCGACCAAAACACCCTATATCTGCCACTCTATCATCAAACACATTCAACAAACCTTCGAAATACTCACTCCATCTCCTTCTCACATCACCACTACTTGTTATCACCTCCCCATTTGCGCCCTTCACTGAAGTTCCCATTTGCTCCCTTGTCTTACGCACTTTATTTACCTCCTTCCCAAACATCTTTTTATTCTCCCTAAAATTTAATGATACTCTCTCACCCCAACTCTCATTTGCCCTTTTTTTCACCTCTTGCACCTTTCTCTTGACCTCCTGTCTCTTTCTTTTATACATCTCCCACTCAATTGCATTTTTTCCCTGCAAAAATCGTCCAAATGCCACTCTCTTCTCTTTCACTAATACTCTTACTTCTTCATCCCACCACTCACAACCCTTTCTAATCAACCCACCTCCCACTCTTCTCATGCCACAAGCATCTTTTGCGCAATCCATCACTGATTCCCTAAATACATCCCATTCCTCCCCCACTCCCCTTACTTCCATTGTTCTCACCTTTTTCCATTCTGTACTCAGTCTCTCCTGGTACTTCCTCACACAGGTCTCCTTCTCAAGCTTACTTACTCTCACCACCCTCTTCACCCCAACATTCACTCTTCTTTTCTGAAAACCCATACAAATCTTCACCTTAGCCTCCACAAGATAATGATCAGACATCCCTCCAGTTGCACCTCTCAGCACATTAACATCCAAAAGTCTTTCTTTCGCACGCCTGTCAATTAACACGTAATCCAATAACTTTCTTCTTCCACACACTTTACCAAACTCAGTCACCAGCTTCTGCAGTTTCTCACATAAATCAGCCACCAGCGCTGTATCATCAGCGAACAACAACTGACTCACTTCCCAAGCTCTCTCATCCATATATATATATATATATATATATATATATATATATATATATATATATATATATATATATATATATATATATATATATATATATATATATATATATATATATATATATATATATATATATATATATATATGGATGAGAGAGCTTGGGAAGTGAGTCAGTTGTTGTTCGCTGATGATACAGCGCTGGTGGCTGATTCATGTGAGAAACTGCAAAAGCTGGTGACTGAGTTTGGTAAAGTGTGTGGAAGAAGAAAGTTAAGAGTAAATGTGAATAAGAGCAAGGTTAGTAGGTACAGTAGGGTTGAGGGTCAAGTCACTTGGGAGGTGAGTTTGAATGGAGAAAAACTGGAGGAAGTGAGGTGTTTTAGATATCTGGGAGTGGATCTGACAGCGGATGGAACCATGGAAGCGGAAGTGGATCATAGGGTGGGGGAGGGGGCGAAAATTCTGGGGGCCTTGAAGAATGTGTGGAAGTCGAGAACATTATCTCGGAAAGCAAAAATGGGTATGTTTGAAGGAATAGTGGTTCCAACAATGTTGTATGGTTGCGAGGCGTGGGCTATGGATAGAGTGGTGCGCAGGAGGATGGATGTGCTGGAAATGAGATGTTTGAGGACAATGTGTGGTGTGAGGTGGTTTGATCGAGTGAGTAACGTAAGGGTAAGAGAGATGTGTGGAAATAAAAAGAGCGTGGTTGAGAGAGCAGAAGAGGGTGTTTTGAAGTGGTTTGGGCACATGGAGAGGATGAGTGAGGAAAGATTGACCAAGAGGATATATGTGTCGGAGGTGGAGGGAGTAAGGAGAAGAGGGAGACCAAATTGGAGGTGGAAAGATGGAGTGAAAAAGCTTTTGTGTGATCGGGGCCTGAACATGCAGGAGGGTGAAAGGAGGGCAAGGAATAGAGTGAATTGGAGCGATGTGGTATACCGGGGTTGACGTGCTGTCAGTGGATTGAATCAAGACATGTGAAGCGTCTGGGGTAAACCATGGAAAGCTGTGTAGGTATGTATATTTGCGTATGTGGGCGTATGTATATACATGTGTATGGGGGGGGTTTGGCCATTTCTTTCGTCTGTTTCCTTGCGCTACCTCGCAAACGCGGGAGACAGCGACAAAGAATAAAAAAAAAAAAAAAAATATGTATGAGATGAGAGAGCTTGGGAAGTGAGTCAGTTGTTGTTCGCTGATGATACAGCGCTGGTGGCTGATTCATGTGAGAAACTGCAGAAGCTGGTGACTGAGTTTGGTAAAGTGTGTGGAAGAAGAAAGTTAAGAGTAAATGTGAATAAGAACAAGGTTATTAGGTACAGTAGGGTTGAGGGTCAAGTCAATTGGGAGGTGAGTTTGAATGGAGAAAAACTAGAGGAAATGAAGTGTTTTAGATATCTGGGAGTGGATCTGGCAGCGGATGGAACCATGGAAGCGGAAGTGGATCATAGGGTGGGGGAGGGGGCGAGAATTCTGGGGGCCTTGAAGAATATGTGGAAGTCGAGAACATTATCTCGGAAAGTAAAAATTGGTATGTTTGAAGGAATAGTGGTTCCAACAATGTTGTATGGTTGCGAGGCTTGGGCTATGGATAGAGTTGTGCGCAGGAGGATGGATGTGCTGGAAATGAGATGTTTGAGGACAATGTGTGGTGTGTGGTGGTTTGATCGAGTGAGTAACGTAAGGGTAAGAGAGATGTGTGGAAATAAAAAGAGCGTGATTGAGAGAGCAGAAGAGGGTGTTTTGAAGTGGTTTGGGCACATGGAGAGAATGAGTGAGGAAAGATTGACCAAGAGGATATATGTGTCGGAGGTGGAGGGAACGAGGAGAAGAGGGAGACCAAATTGGAGGTGGAAAGATGGAGTGAAAAAGATTTTGTGTGATCGGGGCCTGAACATGCAGGAGGGTGAAAGGAGGGCAAGGAAAAGAGTGAATTGGAGCGATGTGGTATACCGGTTTGACGTGCTGTCAGTGGATTGAATCAGGGCATGTGAAGCGTCTGGGGTAAACCATGGAAAGCTGTGTAGGTATGTATATTTGCGTGTGTGGACGTATGTCTATACATGTGTATGGGGGGGGGGGGTTGGGCCATTTCTTTCGTCTGTTTCCTTGCGCTACCTCGCAAACGCGGGAGACAGCGACAAAGCATAATAATAAAATAATAAAGTATATGTATACATATATAGGGGATATATATGTGTGGGGATAGGGGAGAAAGAATACTTCCCACGTATTCCCTGCGTGTCGTAGAAGGCGACTAAAAGGGGAGGGAGCGGGGGGCTGGAAATCCTTCCCTCTCATTTTTTTTAATTTTCCAAAAGAGGGAACAGAGAATTGGGCCAGGTGAGGGTATTCCCTCAAAGGCCCAGGCCTCTGTTCTTAACGCTACCTCGCTAATGCGGGAAATGGCAAATAGTTTGAAAGAAAGAAAGAAAAGATATATATATATATATATATATATATATATATATATATATATATATATATATATATATAAATATATATATATATATATATATATATATATATATATATATATATATATATATATATATATATATATATATATATATATATATATATATATGAAGAGCGAAAATGGGGAGGTGATAACAAGTAGTGGTGATGTTAGAAGGAGATGGAGTGAGTATTTTGAAGGTTTGTTGAATGTGTTTGATGATAGAGTGGCAGATATAGGGTGTTTTGGTCGAGGTGGTGTGCAAAGTGAGAGGGTTAGGGAAAATGATTTGGTAAACAGAGAAGAGGTAGTAAAAGCTTTGCGGAAGATGAAAGCCGACAAGGCAGCAGGTTTGGATGGTATTGTAGTAGAATTTATTAAAAAAGCGGGTGACTGTATTATTGACTATTGGTAAGGTTATTTAATGTATGTATAACTCATGGTGAGGTGCCTGAGGATTGGCGGAATGCGTGCATAGTGCCATTGTACAAAGGCAAAGGGGAGAAGAGTAAGTGCTCATTTTACAGAGGTATAAGTGTGTTGAGTATTCCTGGTAAATTATATGGGCGGGTATTGATCGAGAGGGTGAAGGGATGCACAGGGCATCAGATTGGGGAAGAGCAGTGTGGTTTCAGAAGTGGTAGAGGATGTGTGGGTCAGGTGTTTGCTTTGAAGAATGTATGTGAGAAATACTTAGAAAAGCAAATGGATTTGTATGTAGCATTTATGGATCTGGAGAAGGCAAATGACAGAGTTGATAGAGATGCTCTGTGGAAGGTATTAAGAATATATTGTGTGGGAGGCAAGTTGTTTGAAGCAGTGAAAAGTTTTTATCGAGGATGTAAGGCAGGTGTACGTGTAGGAAGAGAGGAAAGTGATTGGTTCTCAGTGAATGTATTTTTGCGGCAGGGGTGTGTGATGTCTCCATGGTTGTTTAATTTGTTTATGGATGGGGTTGTTGGGGAGGTGAATGAAAGAGTTTTGGAAAGAGGGGCAAGTATGAAGTCTGTTGGGGATGAGAGAGCTTGGGAAGTGAGTCAGTTGTTGTTCGCTGATGATACAGCGCTGGTGGCTGATTCATGTGAGAAACAGCAGAAGCTAGTGACTGAGTTTGGTAAAGTGTCTGAAAGAAGAAAGTTAAGAGTAAATGTGAATAAGAGCAAGGTTATTAGGTACAGTAGGGTTACGTTTCAAGTCAATTGGGAGGTAATTTTGAATGGAGAAAAACTGGAGGAAGTAAAGTGTTTTAGATATCTGGGAGTCGATCTGGCAGCGCATGGAACCATGGAAGCGGAAGTGGATCATAGGGTGTGGGAGGGGGCGAAAATTCTGGGAGCCTTGAAGAATGTGTGGAAGTCGAGAACATTATCTCGGAAAGCAAAAATGGGTATGTTTGAAGGAATAGTGGTTCCAACGATGTTGTATGGTTGCGAGGCGTGAGCTATGGATAGAGTTGTGCGCAGGAGGATGGATGTGCTGGAAATGAGATGTTTGAGGACAATGTGTGGTGTGAGGTGGTTTGGTAGAGTAAGTAACGTAAGGGTAAGAGAGATGTGTGGAAATAAAAAGAGCGTGGTTGAGAGAGCAGAAGAGTGTGTTTTGAAATGGTTTGGGCACATGGAGAGAATGAGTGAGGAAAGATTGACCAAGAGGATATATGTGTCGGAGGTGGAGGGTACGAGGAGAAGTGGGAGACCAAATTGGAGGTGGAAAGATGGAGTGAAAAATATTTTGTGTGATTGGGGCCTGAACATGCAAGAGGGTGAAAGGAGGGCAAGGAATAGAGTGAATTTGATCGATGTGGTATATATATATATATATATATATATAAATATATATATATATATATATATATATATATATATATATATATATATATATATATATATGTATTATTATTTTTCTATTTTTATTATACTTTGTCGCTGTGTCCCGCGTTTGCGAGGTAGCGCAAGGAAACAGACGAAAGAAATGGCCCAACCATATATATATATATATATATATATATATATATATATATATATATACATATATATATATATATATATATATATATATATATATATATATATATATATATATATATATATATATATATATATACATATATATATATATATATATATATATATATATATATATATATATATATATATATATATATATATATATATATATATATATATATATATATATATATATATATATATATATATATATATATATATATATATATATACATATACATATATATATATATACATATATATATATATATATATATATATATATATATATATATATATATATATATATATATATATATATATATATATATATATATATATAGAGGAGAAAGAGTACTTCCCACGTATTCCCTGCGTGTCATAGAAGGCGACTAAAAGGGAAGGGAGCGGGTGGCTGGAAATCCTCCCCTCTCGTTTTTTTTATTTTTCCAAAGAAGGAACAGAGAAGGGGGCAACATATATATATATACATATACATATATATATATATATATATATGTATATATATATATATATATATATATATATATATACATATATATATATATATATATATATATATATATATATATATATATATATATATATATATATATATATATATATATATATTTTTTTTTTTTTTTTTTTTTTTTTTTTTTATACTTTGTCGCTGTCTCCCGCGTTTGCGAGGTAGCGCAAGGAAACAGACGAAAGAAATGGCCCAACCCCCCCCCCCCCATACACATGTACATACACACGTCCACACACGCAAATATACATACCTACACAGCTTTCCATGGTTTACCCCAGACGCTTCACATGCCTTGCTTCAATCCACTGACAGCACGTCAACCCCTGTATACCACATGACTCCAATTCACTCTATTTCTTGCCCTCCTTTCACCCTCCTGCATGTTCAGGCCCCGATCACACAAAATCTTTTTCACTCCATCTTTCCACCTCCAATTTGGTCTCCCTCTTCTCCTCGTTCCCTCCACCTCCGACACATATATCCTCTTGGTCAATCTCTCCTCACTCATTCTCTCCATGTGCCCAAACCATTTCAAAACACCCTCTTCTGCTCTCTCAACCAGGCTCTTTTTATTTCCACACATCTCTCTTACCATTACGTTACTTACTCGATCAAACCACCTCACACCACACATTGTCCTCAAACATCTCATTTCCAGCACATCCATCCTCCTGCGCACATCTCTATCCATAGCCCACGCCTCGCAAACATACAACATTGTTGGAACCACTATTCCCTCAAACATACCCATTTTTGCTTTCCGAGATAATGTTCTCGACTTCCACACATTCTTCAAGGCTCCCAAAATTTTCGCCCCCTCCCCCACCCTATGATCCACTTCCGCTTCCATGGTTCCATCCGCTGACAGATCCACTCCCAGATATCTAAAACACTTCACTTCCTCCAGTTTTTCTCCATTCAAACTCACCTCCCAATTGACTTGACCCTCAACCCTACCGTACCTAATAGCCTTGCTCTTATTCACATTTACTCTTAACTTTCTTCTTTCACACACTTTACCAAACTCAGTCACCAGCTTCTGCAGTTTCTCACATGAAACAGCCACCAGCGCTGTCATCAGCGAACAACAACTGACTCACTTCCCAAGCTCTCTCTACCACAACAGACTTCATACTTGCCCCTTTTTCCAAATCTCTTGCATTCACCTCCCCAACAACCCCATCCATAAACAAATTAAACAACCATGGAGACATCACACACCACTGCCGCAAACCTACATCCACTGAGAACCAATCACTTTCCTCTCTTCTTACACGTACACATGCCTTACATCCTCCATAAAAACTTTTCATTGCTTCTAACTACTTGCCTCCCACACCATATATTCTTAATACCTTCCACAGAGCATCTCTATCAACTCTATCATATGCCTTCTCCAGATCCATAAATGCTACATACAAATCCATTTGCTTTTCTAAGTATTTCTCACATACATTCTTCAAAGCAAACACCTGATCCACACATCCTCTACCACTTCTGAAACCACACTGCTCTTCCCCAATCTGATGCTCTGTACATGCCTTCACCCTCTCAATCAATACCCTCCCATATAATTTACCAGGAATACTCAACAAACTTATACCTCTGTAATTTGAGCACTTACTCTTATCCCCTTTGCCTTTGTACAATGGCACTATGCACGCATTCCGCCAATCCTCAGGCACCTCACCATGAGTCATACATACATTAAATAACCTTACCAACCACTCAATAATACAGTCACCCGCTTTTTAAATAAATTCCGCTGCAATACCATCCAAACCTGCTGCCTTGCCGGTTTTCTTCTTCCGCAAAGCTTTTACTACCTCTTCTCTGTTTACCAAATCATTTTCCCTAACCCTCTCACTTTGCACACCACCTCGACCAAAACACCCTATATCTGCCACTCTATCATCAAACACATTCAACAAACCTTCAAAATACTCACTCCATCTCCTTCTCACATCACCACTACTTGTTATCACCTTCCCATTTTCCGCCCTTCACTGAATTTCCCATTTGCTCCCTTGTCTTACGCACTTTATTTACCTCCTTCCAAAACATCTTTTTATTCTCCCTAAAATCTAATGATACTCTCTCACCCCAACTCTCATTTGCCCTCTTTTTCACCTCTTGCACCTTTCTCTTGACCTCCTGTCTCTTTCTTTTATACATCTCCCACTCAATTGCATTTTTTCTCTGCAAAAATCGTCCAAATGCCTCTCTCTTCTCTTTTACTAATAATCCTACTTCTTCATCCCACCACTCACTACCCTTTCTAATCAACCCACCTCCCACTCTTCTCATGCCACAAGCATCTTTTGCGCAATCCATCACTGATTCCCTAAATACATCCCTTTCCTCCCCCACTCCCCTTACTTCCATTGTTCTCACCTTTTTCGATTCTGTACTCAGTCTCTTCTGGTACTTCCTCACACAAGTCTCCTTCCCAAGCTCAGTTACTCTCACCACCCTCTTCACCCCAACATTCACTCTTCTTTTCTGAAAACCCATACAAATCTTCACCTTAGCCTCTACAAGATAATGATCAGCTATCCCTCCAGTTGCACCTCTCAGCACATTAACATCCAAAAGTCTCTCTTTCGCGCGCCTGTCAATCAACACGTAATCCAATAACGCTCTCTGGCCATCTCTCCTACTTACATACGTATACTTATGTATATCTCGCTTTTTAAACCAGGTATTCCCAATCACCAGTCTTTTTTCAGCACATAAATCTACAAGCTCTTCACCATTTCCATTTACAACACTGAACACCCCATGTATACCAATTATTCCCTCAACTGCCACATTACTCATCTTTGCATTCAAATCACCCATCACTATAACCCAGTCTCGTGCATCAAAACCACTAACACACTCATTCAGCTGCTCCCAAAACTCTTGCCTCTCATGATCTTTCTTCTCATGCCCAGGTGCATATGCACCAATAATCACCCATCTCTCTCCATCAACTTTCAGTTTTACCCATATTAATCGAGAATTTACTTTCTTACATTCTATCACATGCTCCCACAACTCCTGTTTCAGGAGTACTACTACTCCTTCCCTTGCTCTTGTCCTCTGACTAACCCTTGACTTACTCCCAAGACATTCTCAAACCACTCTTCCCCTTTACCCTTGAGCCTCGTTTCACTAAGAGCCAAAACATCCAGGTTCCTTGCTCTTGTCCTCTGACTAACCCTTGACTTTACTCCCAAGACATTCTCAAACCACTCTTCCCCTTTACCCTTGAGCCTCGTTTCACTAAGAGCCAAAACATCCAGGTTCCTTTCCCCAAACATACTACCTATCTCTCCTTTTTTCACATCTTGGTTACAGCCACACACATTTAGACACCCCAGTCTAAGCCTTCGAGGAGGTTGAGCTCTCCCCGCGTGACTCCTTCTTCTGTTTCCCATATATATATATATATATATATATATATATATATATATATATATATATATATATATATATATATATATATATATATATATATATATATATATATATATATATATATATATATATATATATATATATATATATATGTATATATATATATATATATATGCATATATATATATATAGATATATATTTTTCTTTTTTTTTTTTGCTTTGTCGCTGTCTCCCGCGTTTGCGAGGTAGCGCAAGGAAACAGACGAAAGAAATTGCCCAACCCACCCCCATACACATGTATATACATACGTCCACACACGCAAATATACATACCTACACAGCTTTCCATGGTTTGCCCCAGACGCTTCACATGCCCTGATTCAATCCACTGACAGCACGTCAACCCCGGTATACCACATCGCTCCAATTCACTCTATTCCTTGCCCTCCTTTCACCCTCCTGCATGTTCAGGCCCCGATCACACAAAATCTTTTTCACTCCATCTTTCCACCTCCAATTTGGTCTCCCTCTTCTCCTCGTTCCCTCCACCTCCGACACATATATCCTCTTGGTCAATCTTTCCTCACTCATTCTCTCCATGTGCCCAAACCATTTCAAAACACACTCTTCTGCTCTCTCAACCATGCTCTTTTTATTTCCACACATCTCTCTTACCCTTACGTTACTTACTCGATCAAACCACCTCTCACCACACATTGTCCTCAAACATCTCATTTCCAGCACATCCATCCTCCTGCGCACCACTCTATCCATAGCCCACGCCTCGCAACCATATAACATTGTTGGAACCACTATTCCTTCAAACATACCCATTTTTGCTTTCCGAGATAATGTTCTCGACTTCCACACATTCTTCAAGGCTCCCAGAATTTTCGCCCCCTCCCACACCCTATGATCCACTTCCGCTTCCATGGTTCCATCCGCTGCCAGATCCACTCCCAGATATCTAAAACACTTCACTTCCTCCAGTTTTTCTCCATTCAAACTCACCTCCCAATTGACTTGACCCTCAACCCTACTGTACCTAATAACCTTGCTCTTATTCACATTTACTCTTAACTTTCTTCTTTCACACACTTTACCAAACTCAGTCACCAGCGTCTGCAGTTTCTCACATGAATCAGCCACCAGCGCTGTATCATCAGCGAACAACAACTGACTCACTTCCCAAGCTCTCTCATCCCCAACAGACTTCATACTTGCCCCTCTTTCCATATATATATATATATATATATATATATATATATATATATTTTATTCATTTATTTTATTATACTTTGTCGCTGTCTCCCGCGTTTGCGAGGTAACGCTATGAAAAGACGACAAAGGCCGCATTCGTTCACACTCAGTCTCTAGCTGTCATGTAATAATGCCCGAAACCACAGCTCCCTTTCCACATCCAGGCCCCACAGAACTTTCCATGGTTTACCCCAGACGCTTCAAATGCCCTGATTCAATCAACTGACATCACGTCGACCCCGCTATACCACATCGATCCAATTCACTCTATTCCTTGCCCGCCTTTCACCCTCCTGCATGTTCAGGCCCCGATCACTCAAAATCTTTTTCACTCTTGCATTCACCTCCCTAACTACCCCATCCATAAACAAATTAAACAATCATGGAGACATCACACACCCCTGCCGCAAACCTACATTCACTGAGAACCAATCACTTTCCTCTCTTCCTACACGTACACATGCCTTACATCCTCGATAGAAATTTTTCACTGCTTCTAACAACTTGCCTCCCACACCATATATTCTTAGTACCTTCCACAGAGCACCTCTATCAACTCTATCATATGCCTTCTCCAGATGCATAAATGCTCCATACAAATACATTTGCTTTTCTAAGTATTTCTCACATACATTCTTCAAAGCAAACACCTGATCCACACATCCTCTACCACTTCCCAATCTGATGCACTGTACATACCTTCACCCTCTCAATCAATACCCTCCCATATAATTTACCAGGAATACTCAACAAACTTATACCTCTGTAATTTGAGCACTCACTCTTATCCCCTTTGCCTTTGTACAATGGCACTATGCAAGCATTCCGCCAATCCTCAGGCACCTCACCATGAATCATACATACATTAAATAACCTTACCAACCAGTCAACAATACAGTCATCCCCTGCAGTACCATCCAAGCCTGCTGCCTTGTCGGCTTTCATCTTCCGCAGAGCTTTTACTACCTCTTCTCTGTTTACCAAATCATTTTTCCCTAACCCTCTCACTTTGCACACCACCTCGACCAAAACACCCTATATCTGCCACTCTATCATCAAACACATTCAACAAACCTTCAAAATACCCACTCCATCTCCTTCTCATATCACCACTACTTGTTATCACCTCCCCATTAGCCTCCTTCACTGAAGTTCCCATTTGCTCCCTTGTCTTACGCACTTTATTTATTCCTCTGAGTCCACAGGAAAATCAAACGCGATAAGTTCCCAAGTGCACTCTCGTGTAATAATCATATCATCAGGGGAGACACAAGAGAGAAATATAACAGTCAGTTGATGTACAACGTAGAGGCGAAGCTAGGACGCCATTTGGTGAACATGCGATTGTCCAAGACAGACAACGAGCTTCCATAAACTTATCATTTTACAAATTCTATCAACAATAAAGTTATATAATTTTTATAGATCATCACTAATATCAAGATTATAATTCTTTGTGTATCTAATGATAGAAGATTCAATATTTCTCGTGGTAATAGAGTTAAGAGTTAATAACTGAGATGGAATACTCCAGTCAATACAATGATCATAGTTCTTAACGTGATTAAACAAGGCATTTGATTCTTGTCCCGTTGTTAAACTATATTTATGTTGCTTAAGTCTAACAGAAAGATCCTTACCAGTCTGGCCAACATAAAACTTATCACAATTTCTACATGGCACTTTATAGATGCAGCCAGGAGAATTTTCTGATGAGTTCCTAATTAAGGCATTCTTTATAGTGTTATTGTTGCTGAAGGTAACATTTACATTTAAGGATTTATGCAACATGGGAAGTAAAGTAAAATTATTGTTAAAAGGGACAACTAAAAGGTTCTTGGTGTCAATGGGAGGTTTGGGCTCATCTCTATAAAATGATTTCTTTGCTAACGTAAGAGATATACCAATGAAAGATTTAGGGTACTTTAACTTAGATCAAATAGAATATATCTTCTCAAATTCATCATCAATGAACTCTGGACTGCAAATACGTATTGCATTAGAAGGTAAATTTGCTTCAAAAAGATTCCATATAAAGATTTCTTAGTAATTAGTATTGCAGTTTGATTTAGGTATGTAGATGATGTTCTTTGTGTTTGGCCAACAAATGAAAATTTACAAATATTTCTCCCCTTACTTAGCAATTTAGTACCTTCCATCAAATTTACTGTAGAATATCAAAATGTACAGTGGCCAAGAGGAATGTAGTGACCTGATGCTGTAAGCTATCTGCACTGTAGGTTAGATAAGGGGGAGAGAAGAGTGTACTCTTGTGTGTGTGTGTGTGTGTGTGTGTGTGTGTGTGTGTGTGTGTTTATAAAGGAGGAGGGAGACCAACAAAGCCCAGGTCAGAAGCTAAAACGCTTTCGTAGGATGAGGAAGACACGTCATGAACCCACTGACCTTCCAACTCTACCGTAACAGGGGATCGATCCCATGTCTTCTAGTTGAACAACTGGCCACTCACATTCATATCACATTCCAACATTTACATGATTCATTGTCGATGGATCAAAATGATTAATTACGAGGAGAGAGAGAGAGAGAGAGAGAGAGAGAGAGAGAGAGAGAGAGAGAGAGAGAGAGAGAGAGAGAGAGAGAGAGAGAGAGAGAGAGAGAGAGAGAGAGAGAGAGAGAGAGAGAGAGAGAGAGAGAGAGAGAGAGAGAGAGAGATGGCAGAGGCAGGGCTGACCATGACTAGAGGCCATTGTGACACACACACCAGACAATGCTGGCCGTGTCGACGGCTTTTTCAGTGCAAGATTCTAAAGTTTTTGTCATGTTCTCCTGAGACTGCTGGGCCTGGGCCAGCCTGAAATACTGGACTCGGGTCATACCAGAACCCTTGGACCTGGGGCCGACTGCGACCCTGGACCTAGGGCCTGCCTGGTGACCCCTGGACCGAGAGCCTGCCTGAAACCGTATACCGAGGGCCTCCCTGTGACTCCTGGACCTACGGCCTGCCTGTGACTCCAGACCTAGCACCTCCTTGTGACCCCTGAACCTAGGTCCTGCCTGTGGCCCCTGGACCCAGGGCCTGCCTGAGATCCTGGAACTAGGGCCTGTTTGTGATCCCTGGACCTAGGGCCTGCCTGAAACCTTATACCGAAGGCCTCCCTGTGACTCCTGGACCTAGGGCCTGCCTGTGACCTCGGGTTTAGCACCTTCTTGTGGCCCCTGGACCTAGGGCCTCCCTGGATCCCTGGAACTAGGGCCTGTTTGTGAACCCTTGACCTAGGGCTTGTCTGGGACCCTGGAATTAAGACCTGTCTTTGACTCCTGGACCTATGGTCTGCCTCTGATCCCTGAACCTAGGGCCTGCCTGGGATCCTGGACGTGAGACCTGATTGGTACCTCTGAATCATAGGCTTGCCTGTGACACTGGACCTGGGGCCTGTCTGTGACACTGGACCTAGGGTCTGCCTGTGACACTGGACCTGGGACCTGCCTGTGACACTGGACCTAGGGCCTGCCTGTGATCCATGTACCTAAGGCCTGCTTGTGACCCCTAGAACTAGGGCCTACTTGTGGCCCTGGATCTAGGGCCTGCCTAGGACCACTGGACCTAGGGCCTGTCTGTGACGTCTGTACCTAAGGCCTGTCTGTGACCCTTTTACCTAAGGCCTGCTTGTGACCCTGGACTTGGATCCTGATTGGTGCCTTTGAACCCTAGACCTGCATGGAACCCAGGACCTGGGGCCTGCCTGGTGCCCCCGATCTAGGGCCTGCCTGGAGCCCTGGTCCTAGAGCCTACCTGGGACCCCTGGAACTGGGGCCTGCCTGTGACCCCTGGACCTAGCGCCTATCTGGAACTCCTGGACCTACGGCCTGCTTAGGACCCCTGAACCTAGGGAGATCCTCTGACCCATGGACCTAGGGCCTGCCTGTGACCCCTGGACGTAGGGCCTGTTTGTGATCCCTGGACCTAGGGCTTGTCTGTGATCTAAAGACCTAGGACCTGCGTGTGACCCCCAGAACTAGAGCCTGGTTGTGTCTCTGGACCTACGGCCTGCTTAGGACCCTTGGACCTAGGGAGATCCTCTGACCTCTTGACCTAGGGCCTGCCTGGGACCCTGGACCAGGGACCTGATTGGTACCTCTGGACCTTAGACTTGCCTGTGACTCCTTGACCTAGGGCCTGCCTGTGATCTAAAGACCTAGGACCTGCATGTGACCCCTAGAACTAGGGCCTGGCTGTGTCTCTGGACCCAGGGCCTGCTTAGAACCCTTGGACCTAGAGAGATCCTCTGACCCCTGGACCTAGGGCATGCCTGGGACCCTGGACCTAGGGTCTGCCTGTGACTCCTGGACCTTCGGAGTGCCTGTGGCCCCTGGTCCTTAGGCCTGCCATTGACCCTGGACCTAGGGCTTGTCTGTGATCCCTCAACCAGGGACTTGCATGTGACCCCTAGACCTAGGACCTGACTATGACCCTAGATCTAGGTCCTGTCTGTGATTCCTTGACTAAGGACCTGCATGTGACCCCTCGAACTAGGGCCTGCCTGTGATCCAGGACCAAGGGTCTGCCTAAGACTCTTGGATATACGGCCTGGTTGTGATCCCTGGACCTAGGGCCTGCCTTTAACCCTGCGTCTTAGGCCTGCCTGAGACCCTTGAACTGGGGCCTGCCTGGGACACCTGGACCTACGGAGAGCCTCTGACCCAAGGACGTAGGGCCTGCTTGGACCCTGTACCTGGGGCCTGCCTATTACCCCTGGACCTACGGCATTTCTGTGAACCCTGGGCCTAGGGTCTGCCAGTGGCCCTGGACTTAGGGCCTGCTTGTGACCCCTGGAACTAAGGCCTCCCTGGGACCCTGGACACGGAACCTGATTGGTACATCTGAAAGTTAAGCCTGCGTGTGATCCTGGACCTGGGGTCTACCTGATACCTTGGACCTAGGGCCCGCCTGTGACCTCTAGACCTAAGGCCTGCCTGAAACTCCTTAACCTAGGGACTGCATGAAAACCTGGACCTAGGGCCTGCCATTGGCCCCTGGACCTATGGCCTGCCTGTGACCCTTGGACCTAGGGCCTACCTAAGACTCCTTAGCATATGGCCTGCCTTGGACCTTGGACTTGGGACCTCATTGGCACATCTGAACCTTAAGCTTGCGTGTGACCCTTGACCTGCGGTTTGCCTGGTACTCTGGACCTAGGGCCTGCCAGTGACTGCAAGAATTAGGGCCTGCCAGTGACTGCAAGAATTAGGGCCTGCCTGTAACCCCTTGACCTAGGGCTTGCCTGAGACCCTGGACCTATGGCCTGCCTGTAACCCCTGGACCTAGGGCGTACCTGTGACCTCGGGACAAAGGGCATACCTGGGACCCTAGACCTAGGGTCTGCCTGTGACCCTTGGACCTAGGTGTCTTCCTGGAACCGTTGACCTAAGGCCTGTGTGTGCCCCTGGAACTGGAACCTGCCTAGAAACTTGGCCCTAGGTCCTGCCTGTGATCCTGAACCTAAGGCCTGCCTGTGACCCCTTAACAAAGGGCCTCCCTGGGACCCTAGACCTAGTGTTTGCCTGTGACCCGTGGACCTAGGGACTGCCTGTGATCCTTGGACCTAGGGACTGCTTAGGACCCTAGACCTAAGTTCTGCCTGGGACTCCTGGACCTAGGACCTGACTGGGACTCTGCACGTGGGACCTGACTGGTACCTCTGAACCTTAGGCCAGCCTGGGACCCTGGACCTGAGGCCTGCCTCTAACCCCTGGACCTAGGGCCTGCTTGTGACCCCTATATTAAGGGCCTGAATATGAACTCTGGACCTAGGACCTGCCTGTGATACCTGGACCTAAGCCCTGGCTGGGACCCTGGACCTAGGGCCTGCCTGTGGTACCTGGACCTAGGGCCTGTCTGTGACCCCTACACCTAGGGTCTGACTAGGACCTTGGACATAGGGCCTACCTTTAACCCCTGGACGTAGGGACTGCCTCCGACCCCTCGACTTAGGGCGTACCTAAGACCGCTTAACCTTGTCCCTGCCTGGGACTTGGGACCCGATTAGTATATCTGAACCTTAAGCCTGCGTGTGACCCTGGACCTTGGGTCTACATAGTTCCTTGGACCTAGGGCTTGCCTGTGACCCGTGGACCTAGGGACTGCCTGTGACCCCTGGACCTAGGAACTGCCTGGGATCCTGGACCTAAGGCCTGCCTTGGACCCTGGATATACGGCCTTCCTGTGATCCCTGGACCTACGGCCTGCATGTGACTCCTAGAGCTAGTGCTTACATGTGATCCTGGACCTGCCGTCTGCCTTGGACCCTGGACATGCGGTCCCTGGACCTAGGGGCTGCTTTAGACCGCTAGACCGAAGGTCTTCCTGGGACCATTGACCTACGGCCTGCCTGTAACCCTGAACCTAGAGCATGTCTAGGACCCTGAACCTGAGGCCTTCCTGCGACCCTGGACCTAGGGTCTGCCTGTGACCCCTTGACATAGGAACTGCCTTTGACCCCTGGACCTAGGGACTGCCTGAGACCCTGGGCCGTAGGCCTGCCTGAGACTCCTTAACCTGGAGCCTGCCTTGGACCATTGGACCTAGGGCCCACCTGAGACCCTGGACCTTGGGTCTGCCTGTAAATCCTGAACCTAGGGTCTGCCAGGGACCCTTGAACTAGGGCCTGCTTAGGACCTTGGATTTGTGACCTTAATGTTACCTCTGAACCTCAGGCCAGCCTAGGACCCTGGACCTGCGGCCTGCCTGAGGCCCTGGAACTAGTACCTGCCTGTGACCCCTGGATCTTGGACCTGCCTGTTACCTGTGGACAAAGGGCATACCTAGGACACTGGACCTAGGGCCTGCTTGTGACCCCTAGACCTAGGTGCCTTCCTAAGACCGTTGACCTAGGACTTGTGTGTGACCCTGGACCTGGAGCCTGCCTGGGAAACTAGCCCTAGGTCCTACCTGTGACCCGTGCACCCAGGGACTACCTGTGACCCCTGGACCCTAGGACTGCTTGGTACCCTGGACCTAAGGTCTGCCTGGGACCACTAGACCTAGGACGTGACTGGGACCCTGGACGTGGGACTTATCTGGTATCTCTAAACTTAGGCTTGCCTGGGACCCTGGCCCTGGAGCCTTCCTGCGACCCTGGACTTATGGCCTGCCTCTAACCCCTAGACTTATTACCTGCCTGTGACCCTTGGACCTAAGTCCTGCCTGTAACCCCTGGACTTAAGGTCTACATGAAACCCCTTAACTTAGGGCCTTTCTACGACCCTAGACTTGTGACCCGTTTGGTGGATATGAACCTTCAGCTTGCGCGTGACCCTGGACCTACGATCTACCTGGTACCCTTGACCTAAGGCCTGCCAGTGACCCCTAGACATAGGGCCTGCCTGAGACCTTGGACCTATTGTCTGCCTGTGACAAAGGGCATACCTATGACCCTGGACCAAGGGCCTGCCTGTAACCCCTGGGCCTAAGACCTTACTGGGGCCGTTGACCTAGGGCCTGCCTGGGAGCCTGAACTTGAAGCCTACCTGGGACCCTGGCCCTAGGTCATGCCTGGGACCTTGGACCTGAGGCTTACCTTGGACACTGGACCTGGGGCCTGCCTGTGACCCCTGGACCTAGGGACTGCCTGTGACCGTGGACCTAGGGCCTACCTGAGACCCCTTAACCTAGGGCTTGCCTCGGACCCTGGACTTGGGTACATCTGAGTCTTAAGCCTATGTGTGTCAATGAAACCTGCGGTCTGCTTGGTACCCTGGCCTGCCTGTGAACCCTGAACCTATGGCCTGCTTGGTACCCAAGACCTAGAGCCTGCTTGGGACTCCGGACCTAGGGCCTGTCTGTGACCCATGATGTAGGGCCTATCAGTAACCCTGGACCAAGGGCCTGCTTATGACCCCTGGAACTACGGCCTGCCTGGGACCAATCGACCTGGGGCTTACCTGAGTCCTCAGACCCAGGGACTGCCTGTATCTCTTGGACCTAGGACCTGCCTGAAACCACTCAACCTATGTCCTGCTTGGAAGCCTGGACCTGGAGCCTGCCTGGGACCTCTCTGTGACCCTGGACCTAGGGCCTGCTTGTGACCGAGGACTTGGGCCCTGATTGCGATCTCCGAACTCTAGGCCTGCCTAGGTACTTTTTGGGACTTTGGACCTAGAGCATTCTTGTGACTCCTGAATCTAGGGAATGCCTAGGACCTGGATCCTAAGGCCTGCCTGGGACCCCTGTGCTTAGGGCCTGCTTTGACCGTGGACCTAGGGCCTAATTCGGACCCTGGACATAGGACCTGCCTCTGACCCCTGGACCTAGGGGCCTGCCTGAGACCCTGGACCTAGTGCCTGCCTGTGACCCCTGGACCTAGGGGCCTGCAGGGTCTCAGGCAGGCCCTAGGCTCAGGGGACCAGGCAGACCGCAGGTCAGGGTCACACGCACTGCCAAAATTAGATGTACCAATCGGGTAAAGGGATCTCAGGTAGGCCTTAGGTCCACGGTACTAGGCAGACCCCAGGTCCAGCTTCACACGCAGGCTTGAATTTCAGATGTACCAATCAGGTTCCATGTTCAGGGTCCCAGGCAGGCCCTAGGATCCGGAAGATACAGGGAGTCCCCAGGACCAAGTGCCTGCCTGTGGCCCTAGAGGGTCTGCCTGTGACCCCTGGACCTAGGGGCTCTGCCTGTGACCTCTAAACAAAGGTCATAAATGAGACCTAGGGTCTGCCGGTGACCCTTGGACCTAAGAACTGCTTGTGGCCGCTGGACCTAGGGACTGCTTGGGACTCTGGACCTAAGATCTGCCTGGTACCCTGGACTTGGGACCTGATTGATACCTCTAAACCTTAGGCATGCCTTGGACTCTGGCCCTGGGGACTGCCTCTAATCCCTGGACCTAGGATCTGACTATAACACCTACACCTAGGGCCTGCATGTGACCCCTTGACTTAGGGCCTGCATTTGAGTCCTAGACCTAGGGTTTGCTTGGTACCCTAGACCTACGGCCTGCCTGAGTCCCTGGACATAGGGCCTGCCTGTGACCCCTGGACAAATGGCCTACCTGGGACCCTGGACCTAGAGCCTGCCTGTGACCCCTGGACCTAGGGCCTACCTGTTACACCTGGACCTAGGACCTGCCTATGACCCTGGGCCTACGACCTGTCTGGGCCCCGGACATATGGCATTCTTGTGTTCCCTGGACCGAGGAACTGCTTGGGAACCTCGACCTAGGGTCTGCCTGAGTCCCCTGGACCTTGGGCGTGCCTTTGACCTTAGGACCTAGGGCCTGCCAGCGACCCTTAAACTAGGGTTTACCTGGGATCTTGGACTTGGGAACTTATTGGTACCTCTGAACCTTAGGGGTAACTCGGAACCTAGACCTCCGGCCTCCCTGGTAACCTGGGCCTAGGGCCAGCTTGTGACCCTTAGACCTAGGGCCTGCCTGGCACCCAGGACTTAGGGCTTGCCTGGGACTTTGAACCAAGGGCCTGCGGAACCTGGGACTTGGGACTGCCTGTGACACCTTTACCTAGGCCTACCTCTGATCCCTGAACCTATGGCCTGCCTGGGACCCTGGACACAGGGCCTGTCTGGGGCCCTGGACCTAGGGCCTGACTGGGACCTTTGGCCTAGAGCCTGCCTGTGACCCGAGATCTAGAACTGCCTGGGATCCTGTAATTAGGGTCCTACTGGGACCGTTAACCAAGGACCTGCCTGTGATCCTGGATCTAGAGCCTACCTAAGACCTTGGACTTAAGCCTGCCTGTGACCCCTGGAAAAAGGACCTGCAGGAAGAAGGGAGCAGCATAGCGTAAGACAGGAAACTTGCGGGGCCCCAACTTTTGAACATTCTCCGCTATCATGCAACTTGTTAAATTTATGTATACTGTCTGCATTAACCATGTGCTCAGTGTAAGAAATGAGTAGAGAGAAGGGAGCAGAATAGTGTAAGACAGGAACAGGGAAAGAGTAGCAATGTATTGTAAGACAGGAGCTGGGAGAATAGAAAAGTATAGTGTAAGACAGGAGGATAGAGAAGGCAGCGGTATTGTGTATGTAGAAGTAGGGTTAAGGGAGCAGTATAGTGTAAGAGGAGTAGGGAGCAGGAAGCTGTGTAATGTAAGAGCAGAGAACAGTATAATGTAAGACCAGAGCAGGGAGATGGGTGCAGTCTGGTGTAGAACTGGAGCAGGCAGAAGGGAACAGTGTAGGATAAGATAGAAACAGGAAGCAGTATAGTGTAAGACAGTAATAAGGGGCAGGTGGCAATATAGTGCAAGTCAGGAGCAAGGAGAAGGGAGCAGTATAGTGTAGAATACGAGAAGGGAGAATGAAGCAGTGTTGTGTAAGACAGAAGCAAGTAGGAAGGAGCAGTATACTGCAAGATAGTAGAAAGGGCAATTAGCAATATAGTATAGGACATGAGTAGGGAGAAGGAAGCAGTATAGTGTAAGAGAGGAAAAGGGAACAGTGTTATGTAAGACAGAAGCAGGGACAAGGGAGCAGTATAATTTAAGACAGGAGCAGGGAGAATGGAGCAGTGACATGTGAGACAGGAGCAGGTAGAGGGGAGCAGTATAGCGTAAGAGAGGAACAGGTACGAGGGAGCAGTATAGTGTAAGACAGGAGGAGGGAGCAGTATAGTGTAAGACAGGAGGAGGAGGAGGGAGCAGTATAGTGTAAGACAGGAGGAGGGAGCAGTATAGTGTAAGACAGGAGGAGGGAGCAGTATAGTGTAAGACAGGAGGAGGGAGGAGGGAGCAGTATAGTGTAAGACAGGAGGAGGGAGCAGTATAGTGTAAGACAGGAGGAGGGAGGAGGGAGCAGTATAGTGTAAGACAGGAGGAGGGAGCAGTATAGTGTAAGACAGGAGGAGGGAGGAGGGAGCAGTATAGTGTCAGACAGGAGGAGGGAGCAGTATAGTGTAAGACAGGAGGAGGGAGCAGTATAGTGTAAGACAGGAGGAGGGAGCAGTATAGTGTAAGAGAGGAGGAGGGAGCAGTATAGTGTAAGACAGGAGGAGGGAGCAGTATAGTGTAAGACAGGAGGAGGGAGGAGGGAGCAGTATAGTGTCAGACAGGAGGAGGGAGCAGTATAGTGTAAGAGAGGAGGAGGGAGCAGTATAGTGTAAGACAGGAGGAGGGAGCAGTATAGTGTAAGACAGGAGGAGGGAGGAGGGAGCAGTATAGTGTCAGACAGGAGGAGGGAGCAGTATAGTGTAAGACAGGAGGAGGGAGGAGGGAGCAGTATAGTGTCAGACAGGAGGAGGGAGCAGTATAGTGTAAGACAGGAGGAGGAGGAGGGAGCAGTATAGTGTCAGACAGGAGGAGGGAGCAGTATAGTGTAAGATAGGAGGAGGGAGGAGGGAGCAGTATAGTGTCAGACAGGAGGAGGGAGCAGTATAGTGTAAGACAGGAGGAGGGAGGAGGGAGCAGTATAGTGTCAGACAGGAGGAGGGAGCAGTATAGTGTAAGACAGGAGGAGGGAGGAGGGAGCAGTATAGTGTCAGACAGGAGGAGGGAGCAGTATAGTGTAAGACAGGAGGAGGGAGCAGTATAGTGTAAGACAGGAGGAGGGAGCAGTATAGTGTAAGACAGGAGGAGGGAGGAGGGAGCAGTATAGTGTCAGACAGGAGGAGGGAGCAGTATAGTGTAAGACAGGAGGAGGGAGGAGGGAGCAGTATAGTGTCAGACAGGAGGAGGGAGCAGTATAGTGTAAGACAGGAGGAGGGAGGAGGGAGCAGTATAGTGTCAGACAGGAGGAGGGAGCAGTATAGTGTAAGACAGGAGGGAGGAGGGAGCAGTATAGTGTCAGACAGGAGGAGGGAGCAGTATAGTGTCAGACAGGAGGAGGGAGCAGTATAGTGTAAGACAGGAGGAGGGAGCAGTATAGTGTCAGACAGGAGGAGGGAGCAGTATAGTGTAAGACAGGAGGAGGGAGCAGTGTAGTGTAAGAGAGGAGGAGGGAGCAGTATAGTGTCAGACAGGAGGAGGGAGCAGTATAGTGTAAGACAGGAGGAGGGAGCAGTATAGTGTCAGACAGGAGGAGGGAGCAGTATAGTGTAAGAGAGGAGGAGGGAGCAGTATAGTGTCGGACAGGAGGAGGGAGCAGTATAGTGTCAGACAGGAGGAGGGAGCAGTATAGTGTAAGAGAGGAGGAGGGAGCAGTATAGTGTAAGACAGGAGGAGGGAGCAGTATAGTGTAAGAGAGGAGGAGGGAGCAGTATAGTGTAAGACAGGAGGAGGGAGGAGTGAGCAGTCTGGAGGGTGTCACAGGTAGTAAACTGTCATTCGCGGTTGTTGTTATAGCAGTGGCTGTAGAACTTGCCTCGACCAAGGATGGTGTCAAGACAGAAGAACAAGTTCAGCAGCGGTCACACACCATTTGTTCATCATTGTTCTTCTTGGTTTCTCCTCAAGTGGTGTAGGTATGTTGTGATAACCCGTGGAGGGGACTGACCATTGTCTACAGGATGGCTCACTTTTTGTTTCTCTGGCCCAGGTCTGGAGGGACCGCTCGGTCGCTGACCTCCCACCTTTACCACAGGTACAGCTGTTGACTTCCACTCCACTGCCACCACTACTGTCACGGGTTAGGCTCCCATGCCACTTACCACCACTACTGTCACAGGTCAGGCTCCCATGCCACTTACCACCACCACTGTCACGGGTTAGGCTCCCTTGCCACTTACCACAACTACTGTTACAACTCAGGCTCCCATGCCACTTACCACCACCACTATCACAGGTCAGGCTCCCATGCCACTTACCACCACCACTATCACAGGTCAGTCTCCCATGCCACTTACCACCACCACTATCACAAGTCAGTCTCCCATGCTACTTACCACCACCACTATCACAGGCCAGGCTCCCATGCCACTTACCACCACCACTGTCACAGGTCAGGCTCCCATGCCACTTACTACGGGTTAGGCTCCCATGCCACTTACCACCACTACTGTCACAGGTCAGGCTCCCATGCCACTTACCACCACCACTGTCACGGGTTAGGCTCCCTTGCCACTTACCACAACTACTGTTACAACTCAGGCTCCCATGCCACTTACCATCACCACTGCCACAGGTCAGGCTCCCAGAGCACTACCACGGTCACAGGTCAGTCTCCCATGCCACTTACCACCACCACTATCACAGGTCAGTCTCCCATGCTACTTACCACCACCACTATCACAGGCCAAGCTCCCATGCCACTTACCACCACCACTGTCACAGGCCAGGCTCCAATGCCACTTACCACCACCACTGTCACAGGTCAGTCTCCCATGCCACTTACCAACACCACTGCCACGGGTCAGGCTCCCATGCCACTTACCACCACCACTGTCACAGGTCAGGTTCCCTTGCCACTTACCACCACCACTGCCGCGGGTAAGGCTCCCATGCCACTTACCACCACCACTGTCACAGGTCAGGCTCCCATGCCACTTACCACCACCACTGTCACAGGTCAGGTTCCCTTGCCACTTACCACCACCACTGCCACGGGTAAGGCTCCCATGCCACTTACCACCACCACTGTCTCAGGTCAGGCTCCTGTGCCACTTACCACCACCACTGTCACGGGTTAGGCTCCCATGCCACTTACCACAACTACTGTTACAAGTCACGCTCCCATGCCACTTACCAACACCACTGCCACAGGTCAGGCTCCCAGAGCACTACCACTGTCACAGGTCAGTCTCCCATGCCACTTACCACCACCACTATCACAGGTCAGTCTCCCATGCCACTTACCACCACCACTATCACAGGTCAGTCTCCCATGCTACTTACCACCACCACTATCACAGGCCAGGCTCCCATGCCACTTACCACCACCACTGTCACAGGCCAGGCTCCCATGCCACTTACCACCACCACTATCACAGGTCAGTCTCCCATGCCACTTACCACCACCACTATCACAGGTCAGTCTCCCATGCTACTTACCACCACCACTATCACAGGTCAGTCTCCCATGCTACTTACCACCACCACTATCACAGGCCAGGCTCCCATGCCACTTACCACCACCACTGTCACAGGTCAGTCTCCCAAGCCACCACCACTGTCACAGGTCAGGCTCCCATGCCACTTACCACCACCACTGTCACAGGCCAGGCTCCCATGCCACTTACCACCACCACTATCACAGGTCAGTCTCCCATGCCACTTACCACCACCACTATCACAGGTCAGTCTCCCATGCTACTTACCACCACCACTATCACAGGCCAGGCTCCCATGCCACTTACCACCACCACTGTCTCAGGTCAGGCTCCCTTGCCACTTACCACCACTTGTGTCATAATGCTGTACTAGACAACGTAAAGGTAAACAGATAACACAGTACTTGTTATTAAACTGTCAATAGGGACATAATGCGCTACTAGGTAATTTTCAGGAGGATACATAATACAGTACCAGGTAATATACAGGAGGATACATAATACAGTACTAGGTAATATACAGGAGGATACATAATACAGTACTAAGTAATTACAGGAGGATAGATAATACAGTGCTAGGTAACATATAGAAGGATACATAATACAGTACTAGGTAATTACAGGAGGATACATAACACAATACTAGCTAATTACAGAAGGATACATAATACAGTACTAGGTAATTACAGGAGGATACATTATATAGTACTAGGTAATGTGCAGGAGGATACATAATACAGTACTAGGTAATTACAGGAGGATACATGATATAGTACTAGGTAATGTGCAGGAGGATACATAATACAGTACTAGGTAATTACAGGAGGATACATAATACAATGCTAGGTAACATATAGAAGGATACATAATACAGCACAAGGTAATTACAGGAGGATACATAACACAATACTAGCTAATTACAGAAGGATACATAATACAGTACTAGGTAATTACAGGAGGATACATTATATAGTACTAGGTAATGTGCAGGAGGATACATAATACAGTACTAGGTAATTACAGGAGGATACATGATACAGTACTAGGTAATTACAAGAAGATACATAATACAGTGCTAGGTAACATATAGAAAGATAAATAATACAGTACTAGGTAATTACAGGAGGATACATAATACAGTGCTAAGTAGCATATAGAAGGATACATAATACAGTACTAGGTAATTACAGGAGGATACATAATACAACACTAGTTAATTACAGAAGGATACATAATGCAATACTAGGCAATTACAGGAGGATACATAATACAATGCTTGGTAATTACAGGAGGATACATAATGCAGTGCTAGGTAACATATAGAAGGATACATGATACAGTACTAGGTAGTTACAGGAGGATACATAATACAGTGCTAGGTAACATATAGAAGGATACGTAATACTGTACTAGGTAATTACTGGAGGATACACAATACAATACTAGGTAATTACAGAAGGGCACATAGTACAGTACTAGGTATTTACAGGAGGATACATGATATAGTGCTAGGTAATATACAGGAGGATATATGATACATTACTAGGTAATTACAGGAGGATACATAATGCAGTACTAGGTAACATATAGGAGGATACATAATGCAGTACTAGGTAATATACAGGAGGATACATAATACAATACTACATAATTACAGGAGAATACATAATACAGTAGTAGGTAACATATGGGAGGATACATAGTATAATACTAGATAATTACAGGATACATGATACAGTACTAGGTAATTACAGGAGGATACATAATACAGTACTAGGTTATTACAGGAGGATGCATAATACAGTACTAGGTAACATATAGGAGGATACATAATACAGTACTATGTAATTACAGGAGGATACATGATACAGTTCTGGGTAATTACAGGAGGATACATGATACATTACTAGGTAATCATAAAAGGATACATGATACAGTACTAGGTGATTACAGGAGGATACATAATACAGTACTAGGTAATATACAGGATAAATGATACAGTACTAGGTAACATATAGGAGTAGACATAAAACAGTACTAGGTAATTACAGAAGGATACATAATACAGTACTAGGTAATATACAGGAGGATACATGGTACATTGCAGGTAATATACAAGAGGATACATAATACTATGCAGGAGGATACATAATACATTATTAGGTAATATAATAGTACATAACGTATTAATAAGAAATATAACGCGAGGTACACAATATAGCACTAGGCGATATGCTCATAAATCAGTGATACTGTACTGTTATATACTAGTAGATACAAGATACGGTGCTAGGTAACATACTTGTAGATACATAATACAATAATAGGTAATATACTGGTGTATACATAATACTGTGGTAGGTAATATACTGGGATATATATAATATAGAGTTTGATGATATACTGGTAGGTTTATAATACAGTGTTAGGTAATATACTGGTAGATACATAATACAGCATTAGGTAATATACTGGTAGATACATAATATATTGTTAGGCAATATACTGGTAAATACATAATACAGCGTTAGGTAATATACTGGTAGATACATAATATAGTGTTAGGTAATATACTGGTATACATAATACAGCGTTAGGTAATATACTGGTAGATACATAATACAGCGTTAGGTAATATACCGGTAGATACATGATACAGTGTTAGGTTATATACTGGTAGATACATAATATAGTGTTGGGTAATATACTGGTAGATACATAATACAGTGCTCGGTAATATAATGGTAAATACATAATATAGTGTTAGGTAATATACAGTTAGATACATAATACACTGCTAGGTTATATACTAGTAGATGCATAGTACAGTGTTAGGTGATATACTGGTAGATGCATAATACAGTGTTAGGTAATATACTGGTAGATACATAATACAGTGCTATGTTATTTACTGGTAGATACATAATACAGTGTTAGGTAATATACTGGTAGATACATAATACAGTGCTATGTTATTTACTGGTAGATATATAATACAGTGTTAGGTGATATACTGGTAGATGCATAATACAGTGTTAGGTAATATACTGGTTGATACATAATACAGTGCTATGTTATTTACTGGTAGATACATAATACAGTGTTAGGTAATATACTGGTAGATAAATAATACAGTGTTAGGTAATATACTGGTAGATGCATAATACAGTGTTAGGTAATATACTGGTAGAAGCATAATACAGTGTTAGGTAATATACTGGTAGATGCATAATACAGTGTTAGGTAATATACTGGTAGAAGCATGATACAGTGTTAGGTAATATACTGGTAGAAGCATAATACAGTGTTAGGTAATATACTGGTAGAAGCATAATACAGTGTTAGGTAATATACTGGTAGATGCATAATACAGTGTTAGGTAATATACTGGTAGAAGCATGATACAGTGTTAGGTAATATACTGGTAGAAGCATAATACAGTGTTAGGTAATATACTGGTAGATGCATAATACAGTGTTAGGTTATATACTGGTAGAAGCATGATACAGTGTTAGGTAATATACTGGTAGAAGCATAATGCAGTGTTAGGTAATATACTGGTAGATGCATAATACAGTGTTAGGTAATATACTGGTAGAAGCATGATAAAGTGTTAGGTAATATACTGGTAGAAGCATAATGCAGTGTTAGGTAATATACTGGTAGAAGCATAATACAGTGTTAGGTAATATACTGGTAGATGCATAGTACAGTGTTAGGTGGTATACTGGTAGATGCATAGTACAGTGTTAGGTGATATACTGGTAGATGCATAGTACAGTGTTAGGTAATATACTGGTAGATGCATAGTACAGTGTTGGGTGATATACTGGTAGATGCATAATACAGTGTTAGGTAATATACTGGTAGAAGCATAATACAGTGTTAGGTAATATACTTTTAATCCAGTGTAGGTAATAAACTGGTAGAAGCAAATACGTTTTTGGGTTTAATATACGGTAAAAAGCATATTTAAAAAGGGGTTTAAGGGTGATAACGGGTTTAGGCAATTACAGGGGGTTTAAGGGGGAAAACCCCGGGTTGGATGCAAATTCCGGGGGTTGGTTTAATATCCCTGGTAGATGCATAATACATCTTTAGGTAAAATATTTGGGAGAAAACATAATACATCTTTGGGGTTTAATATCTGGAATGTTTAATCAGTGCTATGCCCTTTAAGGTTTGTTTAATTTAAAAACTTTGGTTTTTAGGTAATATATGGTAGAGCATAATTTTTACAGTGTTGGGTAATATACTGGAGATACACCCATACATTGCAGGTTTTTTTAAACGGGGAGATAATTAAAAACAGTGTTAGGTAATATAGGGTAAAAAATTAAAACAGTTTTAATTTTAAAAATTTTCTGGTAGATCCCAAAACAGTGCAAATTTTTTTTAACGGGTTTGAACTTTAAATACATCGTTTTGGTAATTACGAGAAAATTAACAAATACGACCCAAAGTGTTTAAAATTGGGGGAAAATAAAACTTTTATTAAAAAATTATGGGGGGAGAAACATATTTCCCCAGGGCCAAGGGGATTTTCTAAAAGGGACACATTAAAAGTACTAGGTTAATATGCGGAAGTAACTTTAATACGGGGCCCAGGCGATTTTATAGTGTTTAACAATACATTCCAGGTAATATATGGGGAAACATAATAAAGGGGTAGGTAATATACTGGTAAAAGAAATAATCCCATATATACATAATTTTTATTTTTTAAAAAATTATATATATATAAAAATTATAAAATATTATTTTACCTGAAAAGCCTTAAATACGGGTTTTTGGTATTATACTGGTAGATACAAAATAAAGTGCCAGGTTTTTACTAGGGTTACTTTAAACTTTTATTAGGGGGTTTATACTGGGTTTTACAGGGATAGGGGTTTTAAAGGTTTAAATACACTTTGATATATGATACAGTTTTTAAGTAATTGGGGGTTTTGAACGTAATCCCAGTGCTATGAAATTTTTTCCAAGAACAAATACTTTTATCCCTGGGGATGGGGAAAAAAAGGGAATACTTCTAAAGTATTCCTGCGATTTCTTTCGAAGGCGACAAAAAGGGGGGAGGGGGAGGGGGGGGAAGAACCCCCCCTTTCGTTTTTTTTTTAAAAAGAAGGAACGAGAAGGGGGACCAAGTGGAATATTCCCCAAAAAGGCTCAGTCCCCCTGTTCTTAAACTACTTTGCTAACGGGGGGAAAGGCTTTTATGTATGAAGAAATTTTATTTTAAATTACCTATTTTACAGGGGCAATATTTTAAGGGCACTTTTCTCCCTTTGTTAGCGAGGGTAGCACAAGGTCAGACAAAAAAGGGGCCCAAACCCAAATTGGCAGTTTTCACATAAAGGCCCACAAAAAAACTTACATGCCTTTTACATTTAAAACGTACACCCATTCTCTCTATGGGGACCAAAAAATTTCATTCACCCACTTCTGTCCCCCAAAACCCTTTTTATGTTTTACCCATTTTCTCTCTCTCTTTTCTTCCCCTCTTTCTCTCTTCCTCTCCTCTCTCTTTTCTCCTCTCTCTTCTCTCTAAATTTTATATATATATTTATTATATATATATAATTTTTATATATATAATATATATTATATAATTTTATATAAATATATTAATATATATTTTTATTATTTTTATATATTATATATTTTAATTTTATATATATTTTTTTTTTTTTTTCTTTTTCTTTTTTTTTACTTTGGGCGCCCCTCTCTCGGTTTGCGAGGTTTTCGCAAAGGGAAAAAGGACGAAAGAAATGGCCCCCCCCCATCCCCATGTATTTTTTCATACCCTTTCCCCACCGCAAATTTTAAAATTCCCACACACTTTCCCAAAAGGTTTACCAGAAGCTTCACCTGCCCTTTCTTCAATCCACTTTACGCACGTTTACCCCCCGGGATTTCCAAATCGCCCCCAATTTACTCTATTCCTTGGGGGCCCCCCTTTCCCCTCCCCGCATGTTCAGGCCCCCATCACACAAAATCTTTTTACTCCATCTTTCCCCCTTTAAAATTTTGGGCCCCCCTTTTTTTCTCCTCTTTCCCCCCCCTCCGGGAAAATATATCCTTCTTGGGCAAATTTTTCTCACCCCCTCCTCTCCCCTGTGGGCCCCAAAACCCTTTAAAACACCCTTTTGCTCTCTTTAACCCCCCGCTTTTTTTTTTTCCAAAACATCTCTCTTACCCTTACGTTACTTACTCGAAACAAACCACCCCACACCCACATTGTCCTCAAACATTATTTCCCGCCCCATCCATCCCCCTTTCGACAACCCCTACCCTAGCCCCTGCCTCGCAACCATACAACTTTTTTGGAACCCCCATTCCTTTTAAACTTTCCCATTTTTGGGTTTCGAGATAATTTTTTCGACTTCCACACATTTTCAAGGCCCCCAGGATTTTCGGGCCCCCCCCCCATTTTATGATCCACTTTCCCCTTCTTTTTGGTTCCATCCCGCTGCCAGATTTTTCCCCGATATCTAAAAAACTTCACTTCCTCCAGTTTTTCTCCATTCAAACTCACCCCCAATTTACTTGGGCCCTCAAACCCTTTCTGTACCTAATAACCTTGCTTTTTTAATTTACTCTTAACTTTCTCTTTCCCCCACACTTTTCCAAACTCAGTCCCCAAAATTCTGCAGTTTCCCAGGGAAACAGCCACCAGCGCTGTATCATAGGGGAACAACAATGAAATCACTTTCCCCAAACCTTCTCCCCCAAAAGGAAATTCATACTTGCCCCCCTTTTCCAAAAAATCTTGCATTTTACCTCCCCAAAAACCCCATCCATAAACAAAAAAAAAACCCTGGAGACATCCCCAAAACCCCGCCGCCCCCTCATTCACTGAGAACCCAAACACTTTCCCCTTTTTTCCTACAAATACACATGCCCTTTCATCCCCGATAAAAACTTTTCACTGTTCTAAAAAATTGGGCCCCCCACATCTATATTCTTTTAAAACCTTCCGCAGAGCATCTTTTATCAAAATCGTTTTTTGGCCCCCCAAAATCCATAAATGCTCCCTACAAAAACCCTTTGCTTTTTTTAATTTTTTTTCCATCCCTTTTTTCAAAAAAAACACCGCTCCACACATCCTTTCCACTTCTGAAACCACATGCTTTCCCCAAACTGATTTCTCTGTACATGCCTTCACCCCCTCAATCAAAACCCCCCATATAATTTACCAGGAAAATCCAAAAAAATTGTACCCCTGTAAATTTTGGGGTCACTTCTTTTTCCCCTTTGCCTTTGAAAAAGGGAAATATGCAAGTATTTCGCCCAAACCTCAGGCACCTAAACCCTGAATCTTTAAAACATTTAAAAAACCTCACCAACCAGTCAACCCTTTCAGTAACCCCCTTTTTTTTTAAAATTTCCCCTGCATTACCATCCCAAAAAAGCTGCCTTGCCGGCTTTCATTTCCGCAAAAAATTTTACTACCTCTTCTTTTCCCCCATTTTTAAAACCCCCTCCCTTTGAAAACCACCTTTGACCCAAAAAAACCCTATTCTACCACCTGCAAACAAACACATTAAAAAAAACCTTCAAAATACTCATCCATCTCCCTTTTCACATAAAACCTACTTTTTTATAAACCCCCCCATTAGCCCCCTTCATGATGTTTCCCCTTTGCTCCCCTTTTTTACGCAATTATTTACCCCCTTTCCAAAAAATCTTTTTATTCTTCCCCAAAATTTAAAGTACTCTCTCATCCCAAATCAATTTGCCCCCCTTTTTCACCTCCGCACCTTCTCTTGGACCTCCTGCCTCTTTTTTTATAAAACTCCCCCTCATTTGCATTTTTTTCCCCAAAAATCGTCCAAAATTTCCCCTCTCTTCCTTTTTACTAATAATCTTACCTTTTCATCCCCCACTCAAAACCCTTTTTTAATCAACCCCCCCCACGTTCTCAAGCCCCAAGCCCTTTTTTTGCGCCCAAACCATCTCGGGTTCCCTAATTAAAACCCCTTCCTCCCCCCAATCCCCTTTCTTTCATTGTTCTCACCTTTTTCCTTTTTGGTTTTCCGTCTTCCTGGTACTTTTTTCCCGACAAGTCTCCCCTTCCCCAAAAATGAAATTTCCTCTCACCACTCTCTTCCAAAAAACAATTTTTCTACTTTTTTGAAAACCCCACAAAATTTTTTCCCTTCGCTCCAAAAAATAATGATCGCATCCCTCCAGTTGCACCTTCAGCACATCAACATCCAAAAATCTCTCTTTCGTAGCCATTTCAATTAAACACGTAAACCAAAAACGCCCCCCCCTCTGGCCGTCTTCCCACTTCATACGGGAAACTTTTGGGTTTTTCTCTCTTTTTTAAAAAGGGTTTTTCCCCAATCACCAGTCCTTTTTAAACACATAAATCTGCAAGCTTTCACCCTTTCCCCCTTTTTCAAAAATTTTAACACCCCAAAGTTAAACCCTCATTCCCTCAACTGCCAAATTAAATCCCCTCGGGATTTTTAAAAACACCCATCACTTAACCCGGTTCTGGCATCCCAAAACCACCAAAAACAATTTTATTAAACTGCTCCCCAAAAAACTTGCCTCTCAGACTTTCTTTAAATTTTCCCCGTGCATTGCACCAATAAAACAACCCCTCCTCCCATCAATGGGCAGTTTTACCCAAAATCAACGAGGGGAAAATTTCTTTTTACACTCTGGAAAAAAATCCCAAAAAATTCCGGGGGTTTTAGGGTAGTGCTAAACCCCCCCTTGGGTCTTTCCCCCTCACTAACCCCCCGACTTTTCTCCCAAAAAAAATTCCCCAAAAACCTTTTATATATTATATATTTATTATGGTTTATATGAGTGGTGCTCAAATTACAGGGTTTAAATTTGTTGGGGTATTCCTGGCAAATGATATGGGAGGGGATTAAATTTAAAGGGTGGGAAAAAATGTACAAAAGCATCAGAGGGGGGAGAGGGGTGTGGTTTCAGAAGTGGTAGAGGATGTGTGGATAGGTGTTTTCTTTGAAGAATTTTAGGGGGAAAAATTAGAAAAACAAATTTGGGGTTTTTATGTTGCATTTTTGGATCTGGGAAGAACAAAGTAGAGTTGAAGAGATTTTTTGTGGAAGGTATTAAGAAAATATGGTGTGGGAGGGAAAATTGTTAGAAGCAGTGGAAAAAATTTTTATCGGGATGTAAGGGATGTGTCGGTTGGGGGAAAAGAGGGGGAAAGGGGTTGGTTTTCAGTGAATGTAGGTTTGCGGGGAGGGGGGGTGTAGTCTCCTTTGGGTTTTTTAATTTTTTTTAAGGAGGGGGTTTTTGGGGAGGGGAATGCCCCAAAGTTTTGGAAAAAGGGGCAAAATTTGAAGTCTGTTGGGGATGGAGGTTTTGGGGAAATGAGTCAGTTTTTTGTTCGTGATTTATACAGCGCTGGTGGCTGATTAAAAGTGAGAAAAATGCAGAAGTGGTGACTGAGTTTGGGAAATTGGGGTGAAAAAGGAAAATTAAGGTAAATGTGAATAGAAACAAGGTTATTAGGTACAAGTTGGGTTGAGGGTCCCAAATTCCCAAAAGGGGGTGAGTTTGGGAAAGGAGAAAAACTGGAGGAAATGAAGTTTTTTTAGATATCTGGGAGTGGATTGGCAAACGGATGGAACCATGGAAAACGGAAGTGGATCATAGGGTGGGGGGGGGGCGAAAAATTTTGGGGGGCCTTTAAGAATGTGGGGGAAGTTTGGGGGAAAAAATTTTTTCGGAAAACAAAAATGGGTTGTTTTAAGGAATAGTGGTTCCCAAAAAATGTTGTATGGGTTTCAAAGGGGTGGGGGTAGGTTTGAGTTTTTGCGCAGGAGGAGGGGTGTGCTGGGAAAAGGGGATGTTTTAGGACAATGTGTGGGTTGGGGGAGGTGGGTTTTATTTGGGTTTTGTAAGTAGGGTAAAAAGGGGATGTGTGGAAATAAAAAAAGCGTGGTTGAGAGGCAGAAGAGGGTTTTTTTGAAAAGGGTTTTGGGCAAAATGGAGAGGATGGGGTGGGAAAAATTGACCAAAAGGGGTAATGTGTCGGAGGTGGAGGGGAAAGAGGAAAAAAGAGGGAGACCAAATTTGGGGGTGGGAAAAAATGGAGTGAAAAAAGATTTTGGGGTGATCGGGGCCTGAACCCTGCAGGAGGGGGGGAAAGGGGGCAAGAATAGAGGTAAAATTGGGGGCGATGGGTTTAACCCGGGGGTTTGATTTGCTGTCAGTGGTTTGGGAATCAAGGAAGGTTGGGGGGGGGGTTTGGGGCCCATTTCTTTGTTTTTTTTTTTTGGTACCTCGAAAACCCCGGGAGACGGGCGACAAACCCAAAAAAAAAAAAAAAAAATATTATATTTTAAATATATATATAAAATTATATTTTTATTATATCTTTCAACCCCAAAAAAACCAGGATCGAAAAGGGACCCTTTGTGCCAAGGCGGGAAAGGCAAAGGGTTTAAGGCTTGGGCCTGGCTAATGGGAAAATAATTTTTCGAGTTTATATACTCGAATACTCTTCTTCTCACTTTGGGTTTTGGACAAGGGGGTTTTAACTTTTGGTTCCCTTCCCAACAGGCGCACATACCCAGCGTTTCTTTTTTACAAAACCCTTTTCTTTTAAAACCCGCGGGGTTTAAAAATACGAACATAGTGATAGGAACGGGGAACCTTTATGAAAAATAAAAAAGCTCCTACGCCAGGACGAACCGGGACCCCTGTCCCACAGGGGGGAATGCTACCGCTAGGGGTGGGCCGGCAAATTTGGGAAAAATATTTTTATATTTTTAATAAAATATATATATATTTTAATATAAACTATATATATAATTTTATATTATATATAACCTTTTTTTCTTTTTTAATTTTTTGCCTTTCCCGCTTTAGCGAGGTGGCGCTAACAACAGAGGACTGGGTTTTTGGGGGAATTACCCTTTCCTGGCCCCCTTCTCGCCCCGGGTTTTTTTGGGGAAATTTTTAAAAAAAAAACCGAGAAGGGGGATTTCCACCCCCCGCTCCCTTTCCCCTTTTTATTTTTCCCCCCTTTCTACGACCGCGGGGAATACGTGGGGGGATTTTTTTCCCCCCTTTATCCCCGGGATATTTTTATATATTATATTAGGGATTTTTTATTTTTATACTTTGTCGCTGTCTCCCGGGGTTTGGGGGGGGTTTGGGCGAAAGGGAAAAAAGACGAAAAAAAAGGGGCCCAACCCCCCCCCCCCATACACAGTTATTTCATACGTCCCACACGAAAATTTTAAAACCTACACAGCTTTCCGGGTTTTTCCCAGACGTTTCCCTTTGCCCTGCTTCAATCACTGACAGCACGTAAACCCCCGGTTCCCACATCGCCCCAAATTTTCACTCATTCCTTGCCTCCTTTCACCCCTGCGGGGTTTAGGCCCCAAAATCAACAAAATCTTTTTAAATTTTTCCACCCTTTTCCACCCCAATTTGGTCCCCCTTTTTCCCTTTTTCCCTCCCCCTCCGACAATTTTATTTTTGGGTCAATCTTTCCTCACTCATTTTTCCCCCATGTGCCCAAACCATTTCAAAACACCCTCTTTTTGCTTCTAAACCCCGCTCTTTTTATTTCCAACATCTCTCTTACCCCTTTCGTTACTCACTCGAATTTAAACCAACCCCCACCACACAAATTTTCCTCAAAACATCCATTTCCCGCCCCAACACCCCTGCGACAACTCTTAAACCTTTGCCAAAGCCTCGCAAACCCTTTTTAAACATTTTTTGGAACCATATTCCTTCAACACCCCATTTTTTCTTTCCGGGGATAATGTTCCGACTTCCAAAACAAATTTTTCAAGGGCCCCCCGGTTTTTTGGGCCCCCCCCCACCCATGAAACATTTCCTTCCTTGGGGCCATCCGCTGCCCGATCCCCTCCCCGATATCTAAAAAACCCCTTCCCCTTCCCCCTTTTTCCCCCAAATTTAAACTCACCTCCCAAATTTACTTGGGCCCCAACCCTATGTACCTAATAAACCTTTCTCTTATTAATTTAATCTTAAAATTTCTTCTTCCACCCCCTTTCCAAACTCATTTACCCCCGGGTTCTGCAGGTTTTTCCCTGAAATCAGCCACCAGCGCTGGATCATCGCGAACAAAAAAATGGGTTTTTCCCTTCCCCAAATTTCTCATCCCCCAAAGACTTCATACTTTCCCCTCTTTTAAAAAACCCCTTTCATTTCCCCCCCTAAAAACCCCCTCCATAAACAAAAATTAAAAAAAACCAGGGGGGACATCAAACACCCCCCGCCGCAAACCTACATTACTGAGAACCCCAAATCTTTTCCTTCTTTTACACGTACACAGGGGTTTAAACCTCGTTAAAAAACCCTTTTACTGCTTCTAACAACTTCCTCCCACACCTTTTATTCTTTAATTTTTTTCCAAAGAGAAACTCATCAAAATCTTCATATGCCCTTTTCCAGATTTCCCTAAATGCTACATAAAAAAATCCATTTGGGGTTTTTAATATTTTCCCCTCCCCCCCCCCCTCCCCCCACCCCTTCCCAAAGCAAACACCTGATCCACACATCCTTTCCCATTTCGGGAAACCACCACTGCTTTTCCCCCAACTATGCTTGTACTTTGCCTTCACCCTCTCAACAATACCCCCCAAATATAATTTGCCGGGGAATACTCAAAAAAAATTATCCCTCTGAAATTTTGGGGGATCACTCTTACCCCCTTTCCCTTTGGGTAAATGGCACTATGCACGCATTCCGCCAATCCTCGGGCACCTCCCCATGATTTCAAAATTTACATTAAAAAACCCTTTAAACCAACCAGTAAAACAATACGTCACCCCCTTTTTTAAATAAATTCACTGCAAATTACCACCCAAAAACCTGTCCCCTTCCCGGTTTTTCATTTCCCGCAAAAGCTTTAATACCTTTCTTCTCTGTTTCCCAAAAATCTTTTTTCCCTAACCCTCTCACTTTGCACACCACCTCGACCAAAACACCCTATATCTGCCACTCTATCATCAAACACATTCAACAAACCTTCAAAATACTCACTCCATCTCCTTCTCACATCACCACTACTTGTTATCACCTCCCCACTTGCGCCCTTCACCGATGTTCCCATTTGCTCCCTTGTCTTACGCACTTTATTTACCTCCTTCCCAAACATCTTTTTATTCTCCCTAAAATTTAATGATACTCTCTCACCCCAACTCTCATTTGCCCTTTTTTCACCTCTTGCACCTTTCTCTTGACCTCCTGTCTCTTTCTTTTATACATCTCCCACTCAATTGCATTTTTTCCCTGCAAAAATCGTCCAAATGCCTCTCTCTTCTCTTTCACTAATACTCTTACTTCTTCATCCCACCACTCACTACCCTTTCTAATCAACCCACCTCCCACTCTTCTCATGCCACAAGCATCTTTTGCGCAATCCATCACTGATTCCCTAAATAAATCCCATTCCTCCCCCACTCCCCTTACTTTCATTGTTCTCACCTTTTTCCATTCTGTACTCAGTCTCTCCTGGTACTTCCTCACACAGGTCTCCTTCTCAAGCTCACTTACTCTCACCACCCACTTCACCCCAACATTCACTCTTCTTTTCTGAAAACCCATACAAATCTTCACCTTAGCCTCAACAAGATAATGATCAGACATCCCTCCAGTTGCACCTCTCAGCACATTAACATCCAAAAGTCTCTCTTTCGCACGCCTGTCAATTAACACGTAATCCAATAACGCTCTCTGGCCATCTCTCCTACTTACATAAGTATACTTATGTATATCTCGCTTTTTAAACCAGGTATTCCCAATCATCAGTCCTTTTTCAGCACATAAATCTACAAGCTCTTCACCATTTCCATTTACAACACTGATCACCCCATGTATACCAATTATTCCCTCAACTGCCACATTACTCACCTTTGCATTCAAATCACCCATCACTATGACCACTATGATCACTATATTTATATATGTATATATATATATATATATATATATATATATATATATATATATATATATATATATATATATATATATATATATATATATATATATATATATATATATATATATATATGTATATTCATGGTTTAAAGTGAGAGATATACATAAGTATACGTATGTAAGTAGGAGAGATGGCCAGAGAGCGTTATTGGATTACGTGTTGATTGATAGGCGTGTGAAAGAGAATGTTAGTGAGTTGAGAGGTGCAGCTAGAGAGATGTCTGGTCATTATCTTCTGGAGGCGAAGGTGAAGATTTGTAGAGGTTTTCAGAAAAGAAGAGAGAATGTTGCGGTGAAGAGAGTGGTGGGTGTAAGTGAGCTTGGAAAGGAGACTTTTGTGAGGAATTATCAGAGAGATTGAGTGCAGAATGGAAAAAGTGTAAGAGTAAATTGACAGTCGTCAATCCCTGTATACCACATCGTTCCAATTCCAATCCTTGCACGCCTTTCACCCTCCTGCATGTTCAGGCCCCGATCACTCAAAATCTTTTTCACTCCATCTTTCCACCTCCAATTTGGTCTCCCACTTCTCGTTCCCTCCACCTCTGACACATATATCCTCTTGGTCAATCTTTCCTCATTCATTCTCTCCAAGTGACCAAACCATTTCAAAACACCCTCTTCTGCTCTCTCAACCACACTCTTTTTATTACCACAAATCTCTCTTACCCTTACATTACTTACTCGATCAAACCACCTCACACAACATACTGTCCTCAAACATCACATTTCCAGCACATCCACCCTCCTGCGCACAACTCTATCCATAGCCCACGCCTCGCAACCACACAACACTATTGGAACCACCATTCCCCCCAAACACACCCATTTCTGCTCTCCGAGATAATGTTCTCGACTCCCAAACATTCTTCAAGGCTCCCAGAATTTTCGCCCCCTCCCCCTATCCTATGATTCACTTCCGCTTCCATGGTTCCATCCGGTGCCAGATCCACTCCCAGGTATCAAAAACATTTTACTTCCTCCAGTTTTTCTCCATTCAAACTTACCTCCCAAATGACCCGACCCTCAACCCTACTGTTCCCAACAACCTTGCTCCCATTCACATTTACTCCCAACTTTCTCCTTTCACACACTTTACCAAACTCAGTCACCAGCTTCTGCAGTTTCTCACATGAATCAACCACCAGCGATGTATCATCAGCGAACAACAACTGACTCACTTCCCAAGCTCTCTCATCCACAACAGACTCCATACTTGCCCCTCTTTCCAAAACTCTTGCATTCACCTCCCCAACAACCCCATGCATAAACAAATCAAACAACCATGGAGACATCACACACCCCTGCCGCAAACCTACATTCACTGAGAACCAATCACTTTCCTCTCTTCCTACACGTACACATGCCTTACATCCCCGATAAAAACTTTTCACTGCTTCTAACAACTTGCCTCCCACACCATATAATCTTAATACCTTCCACAGAGCATCTCTATCAACTCTATCATATGCCTTCTCAAGATCCATAAATACTACATACAAATCCATTTGCTTTTTTAAGTATTTCTCACATACATTCTTCAAAGCAAACACCTGATCCACACATCCTCTACCACTTCTGAAACCACACTGCTTTTCCCCAATCTGATGCTCTGTACATGCCTTCACCTTCTAAATCAATACCCTCCCATATAATTTACCAGGAATACTCCACAAACTTATACCTCTGTAATCTGAGCACTCACTCTTATCCCCTTTGCCTTTGTACAATGGCACTATGCAAGCATTCCGCCAATCCTCAGGCACCTCACCATGAGTCATACATACATTAAATAACCTTACCAACCAGTCAACAATACAGTCACCCCCTTTTTTAATAAATTCCACTGCAATACCATCCAAACCTGCTGCCTTGCCGGCTTTCATCTTCCGTAAAGCTTTTACTACCTCTTCTCTATTTACCCTCTCACTTTGCACACCACCTCGAGCAAAACACCCTATGTCTACTACTCTGTCATCAAACACATTCAACAAACCTTCAAAATACTCACTCCATCTCCTTCTCACATCACCACTTCTTGTTATCACCTCCCCATTAGCCCTCTTCTCTGAAGTTCCCATATATATATATATATATATATATATATATATATATATATATATATATATATATATATATATATATATATATATATATATATATATATATATATATATATATATATATATATATATATATATGTATATATATATATATATATATATATATATATATATATATATATATATATATATATATATATATATATATATATATATATATATATATATATATATATATATATATATATATATATATATATATATATATATATATATATATATATATATACATATATATATATATATATATATATATATATATATGTATATATATATATATATATATATATATATATATATATATATATATATATATATATATATATATATATATATATATATATATATATATATATATATATATATATATATATATATATATATATATATATATATATATATATATATATATATATATATACATATATATATATATATATATATATATATATATATATATATATATATATATATACATATATATATATATATATATATATATATATATATATATATATATATATATATATATATATATATATATATATATATATATATATATGCTCAAATTACAGAGGTATAAGTTTGTTGAGTATTCCTGGTAAATTATATGGGAGGGTATTGATTGAGAGGGTGAAGGCATGTACAGAGCATCAGATTGGGGAAGAGCAGTGCGGTTTCAGAAGTGGTAGAGGATGTGTGGATCAGGTGTTTGCTTTGAAGAATGTATGTGAGAAATACTTAGAAAAGCAAATGGATTTGTATGTAGCATTTATGGATCTGGAGAAGGCATATGATAGAGTTGATAGAGATGCTCTGTGGAAGGTATTAAGAATATATGGTGTGGGAGGAAAGTTGTTAGAAGCAGTGAAAAGTTTTTATCGAGGATGTAAGGCATGTGTACGTGTAGGAAGAGAGGAAAGTGATTGGTTCTCAGTGAATGTAGGTTTGCGGCAGGGGTGTGTGATGTCTCCATGGTTGTTTAATTTGTTTATGGATGGGGTTGTTAGGGAGGTAAATGCAAGAGTCCTGGAAAGAGGGGCAAGTATGAAGTCTGTTGGGGATGAGAGAGCCTGGGAAGTGAGTCAGTTGTTGTTCGCTGATGATACAGCGCTGGTGGCTGATTCATGTGAGAAACTGCAGAAGCTGGTGACTGAGTTTGGTAAAGTGTGTGGAAGAAGAAAGTTAAGAGTAAATGTGAATAAGAGCAAGGTTATTAGGTACAGTAGGGTTGAGGGTCAAGTCAATTGGGAGGTAAGTTTGAATGGAGAAAAACTGGAGGAAGTGAAGTGTTTTAGATATCTGGGAGTGGATCTGTCAGCGGATGGAACCATGGAAGCAGAAGTGGATCATAGGGTGGGGGAGGGGGCGAAAATTTTGGGAGCCTTGAAAAATGTGTGGAAGTCGAGAACATTATCTCGGAAAGCAAAAATTGGTATGTTTGAAGGAATAGTGGTTCCAACAATGTTGTATGGTTGCGAGGCGTGGGCTATGGATAGAGTTGTGCGCAGGAGGATGGATGTGCTGGAAATGAGATGTTTGAGGACAATGTGTGGTGTGAGGTGGTTTGATCGAGTAGGTAACGTAAGGGTAAGAGAGATGTGTGGAAATAAAAAGAGCGTGGTTGAGAGAGCAGAAGAGGGTGTTTTGAAATGGTTTGGGCACATGGAGAGAATGAGTGAGGAAAGATTGACCAAGAGGATATATGTGTCGGAGGTGGAGGGAACGAGGAGAAGAGGGAGACCAAATTGGAGGTGGAAAGATGGAGTGAAAAAGATTTTGTGTGATCGGGGCCTGAACATGCAGGAGGGTGTAAGGAGGGCAAGGAATAGAGTGAATTGGAGCGATGTGGTATACAGGGGTTGACGTGCTGTCAGTGGAGTGAATCAAGGCATGTGAGGCGTCTGGGGTGGACCATGGAAAGCTGTGTAGGTATGTATACACGTGTGTGGACATGTGTATGTACATGTGTATGGGGGGGGGTTGGGCCATTTCTTTCGTCTGTTTCCTTGCGCTACCTCGCAGACGCGGGAGACAGCGACAAAGTATAAAAAAAAAAAAAAAAAAAAAAAAAAAAATATATATATATATATATATATATATATATATATATATACATACATATATCTTTCTTTTCTTTATTTCATACTATTCACCATTTCCCGCATTAGCGAGGTAGCGTTAAGAACAGAGGACTGGGCCTTTGAGGGAATATCCTCACCTGGCCCCCCTTCTCTGTTCCTTCTTTTGGAAAATTGAAAAAAAAAGTGGTCTTGTACCATTCTTTCGTCTGTCTCTTTGCGCCACCTCGCTAACGTGGGAAACAGCAACAAAGTGTAATAGATAAAAAAAATGTAAATATTTGTATCTAACTTTCTAAAAGGGGAAACAGAAGTAGTCATGCGGGGAGTGCTCATCCTCCTCGAAGGCTCAGACTGGGATGTCTAAATGTGTGTATATGTAGCCAATATGAGAAGAAAGGAGAGATAGGTAGTTTGTTTGAGGAAAGGAGCCCGGATTTTTTGGCTCTGAGTAAAACGAAGATCAAGGGTGAAGGGGGAGAGTGGTTTGGGAATGTTTTGGAATTAAAGTCAGGGGTTGGTGAGAGGACAAGAGCAAAGAAAGGAGTAGCACTACTCCTGAAGAAGGCGTTGTGGGAGTATGTGATAAAGTGTAAGAAAGTATACTCTAGAATGATATGGGTAAAACTGAAAGTAGATGGAGAGAGATGGGTGATTATTGGTGCCTAACACCTGGTCATGAGAAGGAAGATCATGAGAGGCAAGAGTTTTGTGAGCAGCTGAGTGAGTGTGTTAGCAGCTTTGATGGACGAGACCGGGTTATAGTGATGGGTAATTTGAATGCAAAGTTGAGTAATGTGGCAGTAGAGGGTATAATTGGTGTGCATGGGATGTTCAGTGTAGTAAATGATAATGATAAGGAGCTTGTGGATTTTTGTGCTGAAAAAGAACTGGTGATTAGGAATGCTTGGCCTAAAAAGAGAGATATGTATAAGTATATATAAGTGAGTAGGATAGATGGCCAGAGGGCGTTACTGGATTATGTGTTAATTGATAGGCGTGTAAAAGAGAGACATTTGGATGTTAATGTGCTGAGAGGGGCAGCTCGAGGGATGTCTGATCATTATCTTGTGGAGGCGAAGGTGAAGATTTGTAGAGGTTTTCAGAAAAGAAGAGAGAATGCTGGGGTGAAGAGAGTGGTGAGATTAAGTGCGTTTGGAAAGGAGTTTTGTGTGAGGAAATAACAGGAGATATTGAGTGCAAAATGGCAAAAGGTGAGATCATATGACGTAAGGGGAGTGGGGGAGGAATGGGATGTATTTAGAGAAGCAGTGATGGCTTGCACAAAAGATGTTTGTGGCATGAGAAGCGTGGGAGGTGGGTTGATTCGAAAGGGTAGTGAGTGGTGGGATGAAGAAGTAAGATTATTAATAAACGAGAAGAGAGAGGCATTTGGAAAATTTTTACAGGGAAATAATGCAAATGAGTGGGAGAGGTATAAAAGAAAGAGGCAGGAGGTGAAGAGGAAGGTGCAAAAGGCGAAAAAGAGGGCAAATGAGAGTTGGAGTGAGAGAGTATCATCAAATTTTAGGGAGAATAAAAGGATGTTTTGCAAGGAGGTAAATAAAGTGCTTTAGACAAGGAAACAAATGGGAACATCAGTGAAGGGGGCTAATGGGGAGGTGATAACAAGAAGTGGTGATGTGAGAAGGAGATGGAGTGAGTATTTTGAAGGTTTGTTGAATGTGTTTGATGATAGAGTGGCAGATATAGGGTGTTTTGGTCGAGGTAGTGAAGCAGTGATGGCTTGCGTAGAAGAGTCTTGTGGTATGGGTAAAGTGGGAGGTGGGCAGATTAGAAAGGGTAGTGAATGGTGGAATGAGGGTGTGAGATTGTTAGTGAAAGAGAGGAGAGTGTGCTTTGGACGATTTTTGCAGGGAAGTAATGGAAATGCCTGGGGAAGGTATAAAAGAAAGCGGCAGGAGGTCAAGAGAATAGTTGAGATGAGTGAGTGTCGTCAAAATATAGGAAGGATAAAGAGATGTTTATATATATATATATATATATATATATATATATATATATATATATATATATATATATATATATATATATATATATATATATATATATATATATATATATATATATATCTTTCTTTTTCATACTTTGTCGCTGTCTATCTGGATCTCCTGCCTCTTTCTTTTATACATCTCCCAGTCATTTGCACTACTTCCCTGCAAAAATCGTCCAAAGGCCTCTCCCTCTTCCCTTTCACTAACAATCTTACTTCTTCATCCCACCTTTCACTACTCTTCCTAATCTGCCCATCTCCCACCTTTCTCATGCCACAAGCATCTTTTTTGTAAGGCATCACTGCTTCCCTAAATACATTCCATTCCTCCCCCACTCCCATTACGTCATTTGCTCCCACCTTTTGCCATTCTGCACTCAATCTCTCTTGGTACTTCCTCACACAAGTCTCCTTTCCAAGCTCAGTTACTCTCACCACTCTCTTGTCATTAAAGCCTTTAACTATGTCAGGTGTCATGAAAACCTATGCCAAGTTCAGGTGTCATGAGAACCTATAAAGCGTTAGGTGACATGAGACCCTCTATCAGTGTCAGGTGTCATGAAAGCCTTCAATAGGGTCAGGTGTCATGAGAACTTATACTAATGTCAGATGTTATATAAACTTATACCAATGTCAGGTGTCATTAAAATCTGTTCCAGAGAGATGTACCAAGAGACCTCAAACCCGTATCTTCATGAAAAGCTATAATTGTGTCAAGTGTCGTGAAACCTGTGGCAGTATCAAGTGTCATAAGAACCTGTACCAGTGTTAGATGTCATGAGAACCTGTAGCAGTGTTAAGTGTCATGAGAACCTTTACCAGAGTCAGGTGTCATAAGAAGCTATGCTTGTGTCACGTGTCTTTAGACCCCGTACGATTGTCAGTTCTAATGAGAACCTATACCAGTGTCAGGTGTCGTAAGAACCAATGCAAGTGCCTGGTGACTTCAGACCCTATATCAGTGTCAGGTGTCATGAGGACCTTTCCCTGTATCAGGTGTCATGAGAGCCTTCGCCTGTGTCAAGTGTCATACAGTTATACCTGTGTCATTTGTTATGAAAACTTATACCTGCGTGGTGTCATGACGACCTATAACAGTGTCAGATTTCATGAAAACCTCTACATGTGTCAGGTGTCATGATAACCTATACCTACGTCATATGTCATGTACAACTATACTTGTCAGATGTTATAAGATGTTATACTAGAGTTAGATATCATAAGAGTCCATATTAGTGTTAAGTGTCATAAGTAACATATGAAGCTTGTAGTGATGGTAAGCCAATAATAGTGTTAAGTATCATAAGTAACATATGAAGGTTGTAGTGATGGTAAGCCAATAATAGTGTTAAGTATCATAAGTAACATATGAAGGTAATAGTGCTGGTAAGCCAATAATAGTGTTAAGTGTCATAAGTAACATATGAAGGTTGTAGTGATGGTAAGCCAATAATAGTGTTAAGTGTCATAAGTAACATATGAAGGTTGTAGTGATGGTAAGCCAATAATAATGTTGAGTGTCATAAGTAACATATGAAAGTTGTAGTGCTGATGAGCCAATGAAATTGTTAACCATCATAAGTAACGTAACAAGGATGTAGTGCTGGTGAGCCAAAAATACTGTAAAGTGTCATAAGTAACATATGAAGGTTGTAGTGCTAGTGAACCAATAATATTGTTCAGTGTCATAAGTTACATATGAAGGTGGTAGTGCTGGTGAGGCAATAATATTGTTAAGTGTCATAAGTAACATATGAAGGGTGTAGTGCTAGTGAGTCAATAATATTGTTAAGTGTCATAAGTAACATATGAAGCTTGTACTGCTTGTGAGCCAATGATATTGTTAAGTGTCATAAGTAGAATATAAACGTTGTAGTGCTGGAGAGTCAATAATAGTGTTAAGTGTCATAAGTAAAATATGAAGGTTATAGCACTGGTGAGCCAATGAAATTGTTAAGTGTCATAAGTAACATATGAATGTGGTAGTGCTAGTGAGCCAATGATAGAGTTAAGTATCATAAGTAACATATGAAGCTTGTAGCGCTTGTCAGGCAAAAATATTGCTGTGTCATAAGTATCATTTGAAGGTGGAAGTGCTGGTGAGCCTATAATAGTTTTAAGTGTCATAAGCAATATATGAAGGTTGTAGTGCTAGTGAGCAAATAATAGTGTTAAGTGTCATAAGTAACATATGAAGCTTGTAGAGCTAGAGAGCCAATAATAGTGGTAAGTGTCGTAAGTAACATATGAAGGTTGTAGTTCTAGTGAGCAAATGATAGTGTTAAATGTCATAAGTAACATATAAAATGTGTAGTGCTGATGAGCCAATAATAGTGTTAAGTGTCATAACATGTGGAGATGTATTGCCGGTGACCCGGTAATACTGTTAAGTGTCATAAGAAACATATGAAGGTGTCTTAGTGCTGGTGAACCAAATATATTGTTAAGTGTCATAAGAAACATAAGAGGTTGTAATGATTGTGAGCCAATAATAGTGTTAAGTGTCATAAGAAACATAAGAGGTTGTAGTGATTGTGAGCCAATAATAGTGTTAAGTGTCATAAGTAGAATATGAAGGTTATACCACTGATGAGCCAATAATATAGTAAAGTGTCATAAGTAACATATGAATGTGGTAGTGCTAGTGAGCCAATGATAGACTTAAGTGTCATAAGCAACATACGAAGTTTGTAGCGCTTGTCAGGCAAAAATACTATTAAGTGTCATAAGTATCATACGAAGGTGGTCGTTCTGGTGAGACAATGAGAGTGTTAAGTGTCATAAGTAACATATGAAGGTTGTAGTGATGGTGAGCCAATAATAGTGTTAAGTGTCAAAAGTAACACATGAAATTTTTAGTGCTGATGAGCCAATAATATTGTGAAATGTCATAACTAACATATGTTGGTTTTAGTGCTGGTGGGCCAATAAGAGTGTTAAGTGTCATAAGGAACATATGAAGGTTGTAATGCTGGTGAGCCATTAATAGTGTTAAGTGTCATAAGTAACATATGAAGGTTGAAGTGCTGGAGAGCTAATAACACTGTTAAGTGTCATAAGAAATATATGAAGGTTGTAGTGATGGTGGACCAATCATATTGTTAAGTGTCATAAGTAACATATGAAGGTGGTAGTGCTGGTGAGCCAGTAAGATTGTTAAGTGTCATAAGTAACATATGAATATTGTGGTGCTGGTGAACCAATAATAGTGTTGTGCCATAATCAACAGGTATGACTGATGAGCAAATTTCCAGTGTTGGGTATGACTGAAGAGCACAGTTCCAGTGTTGGGTATGACTGAAAAGCACAGTTCCGGTGTTGGGTATGGGTATAGAGCAAAGTTCCAGTGCTGGGTATGACTGAAGAGCACAGTTCCAGTGTTGGGTATGACTGAAAAGCACAGTTCCGGTGTTGGGTATGGGTATAGAGCAAAGTTCCAGTGCTGGGTATGACTGAAGAGCACAGATACCGTGTTGGGTATGACTGAAGAGGACAGTTCCAGTATTGTGTGTGACTGAACACCACAGTTCCAGTGTTGGATATGAATTAAAAGCAAAGTTCCAGTGTTGGGTATGACTGAAGTGACAGTTCCACTGTCTGTATGACTGCAGAAAACAGTTCAAGTATTGGTATGATTGAAGATCAGAGCTCCAGTGTTGGGTATGACTAAAGAGCACAGTTCCATTGTCTGTATGATTGAAGAACAGTGTTCAAGTACTGGTATGATTGAAGATCAGAGTTCCAGTGTTGGATATGACTGAAGATCACAGTTCCATAGCTAGATTTGAGTGAAGATCACAGTTCCTTAGCTGGGCTTGAGTAAAGATCAGAGTTTTAGTGCTCAATTCCAGTGTTGGGTATGGCTGAAAAGCACCGTTCCAGCGTTGTGTATGACTAAAGATGACAGTTGTAGTGCTGGGTATGACTGAAAATCACTGTTACAGCGTTGGATATAAATGAAGTTTACCGTTAAAGCATTGGATATGATTGAAGATCATAGTTACGGTGTTTGTTATCAATGAAGATCACACTTCCAGTGTTGGGTGGTATGACTGAAGATCACTGTGGGCATGACTGAAGAGCACATTTTCACTGTTAGTATGACTGCAGATCATGATTCCAGTGTTGGGTATGACTGAAGGTCACAGTTGGAATGTAGGGTATAACTGAAAAGCACTTTCCAGTGTTGTATATGACTGAAGATCACAGTTACAATGTTCGGTATGACTGATGATCACAGTTCCTTTGCTGGGTATAACTGAGGTGTACTGTTCTAGTGTTGGGGATGACTGAAGACCATGGTTACGGTGTTAGGTATGACTGAAGATTACAGTAACAGTGTTTGGTATAGCTGATGATCACAGTTCCATTGTTGGGTATAACTGATGTGTACTGTACCAGTGCTGGGTATAACAGAAGATCACAGTTATAGTGGCGGATATGATTGAGGTGTACTGTTCCAGTAGTGGCAATGACTGAAGATCACAGTTACAGTGTTGGATATGACTGAAGATCACAGTTCCAGTGTTGGGTATGAATGAAGATCACTGTTTCAGTGTTGCTATGAATAAAGAGCACAGTTCCAGTGTTGGGTATGAGTGAGGAGCACAGTTCCACTGTTTGTATGACTGCAGAACAAAGTTCAAGTATTGGTATGATTGAAGATCAGAGTTCCAGTGTTGGGTATGGCTGATGAGCACAGCTCCGGTGTTGGGTATGAATGAAGAGCACAGTTCCACCGTCTGTATGACTGCAGAACACAGTTTAAGCACTGGTATGATTGAAGATCAGAGTTCCAGTGCTTGGTATGACTGATGAGCACAATTTCTGGTGTTGGGTATGAATGAATAGCACAGTTCCAGTGTTGGGTATGACTGAAGAGCACAGTTCCACTGGCTGTATGACAAGAACACAGTTTAAATATTGGTATGATTGAAGATCAGACTTCGTGTTGGGTATTACTAGAGATCACAGTTCCATTGTTGGGTATGATTGAAGATCACAATTGTAGTATTAGTATGAGTGAAGGGCTCAGTTCCAGCGTTGAGCATGACTGAAAAGGCACTGTTCCAGTGTTGGGTATGACTAAAGATCACAGTTGTAGTGCTGGGTATGACCGAAGATCACAGTTCCAGCATTGGATATGACTGAAAATCACATTTAAGGTATTGGTTATCAATGAAGATCACAGTTCGCGTTGGTTATTAATGAAGATCACGGTTCCAGTGTTGGATGGTACGACTGAAGATCACTGTTCCGGTGTAGGCATGACTGAAGAGCACATTTCCAGTCTTAGTATGACTGCAGATCATACTTCCAGTGTTAGGTATGTCTGAAGGTCACGGTTGGAAAGTTGGGTTTGACTGAAAGGCACTTTTCAGTGTTGTATATGACTGAAGATCACAGTTACAGTGTTCGGTATGACTGAAGAGTACAGTTCGTGTTGGGTATGACTGATGATCACAGTTCCATTGCTAAGTATAACTGAGGTGTACTTTTCTAGTGTTGGGATGACTGAAGATCATAGTTACAGTGCTGGGTATCAATGAAGATCACATTTGCAGTGTTTAGTATGACTGATGATCACAGTTCCGTTGTTGGGTATAACTGAGGTGTACTGCACCAGTGTTGGGGATGACAGATCATAGTTACAGTGTTTTGTATGATTGAAGATCACAGTTATAGTGGCGGATATAACTGAGGTGCACTGTTCCAGTGTTGGCTATGACTGAAGATCACATTTCCAGTGTTTGGTATGACTAATAAGCACAGTTACAGTGTTAGGTATGACTGAAGAGCACAATTTCGATGTTGGGTATGGATTTAGAGCAAAGTTCCAGTGTTGGGTATGACTGAAGAGCACAGATCCAGTGTTGGGTATGAATGAAGAGCACAGTTCCAGTGTTGGATATGAATAATGAGCAAATTTCCAGTGTTGAGTATGACTAATGAGCACAGTTCCTGTGTTGGGTATGAATGAAGAGCACAGTTTCAGTGTTGGATATGACTAAAGAACACAGTTCAAGTACTGGTATGATTGAAGATCTTCGGGTATGACCGAAGATCACAGTTGTAGTGTTAGTATGACTGAAGATCACAGTTGTAGTGTTAGTATGACTGAAGGGCTCAGTTCCAGAGTTGAGTATGGCTGAAAAGGCACTGTTGCAGTGTTGCGTTTGACTAAAGATCATAGTTGTAGTGTTGGGTATGACTGAAGATCACAGTTACAGTGTTGGATATGACTGAAGTGTACTGTTCCAGCACTGGATATGACTGAAGATCTCAGTTACTGTGGTGGTTATCAATGAGGATCACAGTCCCAGTATTGGTTATTAATGTAGATCACGGTTCCAGTGTTGGGTGGTAAGACTGAAAATCCCTGTTCCAGTGTGGGCATGACTGAAGAGCACATTTCCACTGTTGCTATGACTGCAGATTATACTTCCAGTGTTGGGTATGTCTGAAGGTTACAGTTGGAATGTTGGATATGACTGAAAAGCACTTTCTAGTGTTGTATATGACTGAAGATCACAGTTAGAGTGTTCGGTATGACTGAAGAGCACAGTTCCACCGTCTGTATGACTGAAGAACAGAGTTCAAGTACAGGTATGATTGAAAATCAGAGTTCCAGTGTTGGTATGACTGAAGATCACAGTTCCTGTTGGATATGAGTGAAGATCACAGTTGTAGTGTTAGTATGACTGCAGATCTCAGTTCCAGTGTTGAATATGACTGAAAAGGCACTGTTCCAGTGGAGGGTATGACTAAAGATCACAGTTGTAGTGTTGGGTATGACTGAAGATCACAGTTACAGTGTTGGACATGACTGAAGTGTACTGTTCCAACATTCGATATGACTGAAGATCTCAGTTACTGTGTTGGTTATCAATGAAGATCACAGTTCCAGTATTGGTTATTAATGTAGAACACAGTTCCAGTGTTGGGTGGTAAGACTGAAGATCACTGTTCCAGTGTGGGCATGACTGAAGAGCACATTTCCACTGTTGGTATGACTGCAGATTATACTTCCAGTGTTGGGTATGTCTGAAGGTCACGGTTGGAATGTTGGGTATGACTGAAAAGCACTTTTCAGTGCTGTATATGGCTGAAGATTACAGTTACAGTGTTCGGTATGACTGAAGAGCTCAGTTCCAGTGTTGGGTATAACTGATGATCACAGTTCCATTGCTGGGTATAACTGAGGCGTACTGTTCCAGTGTTGGAGATGACTGAAGTTCATAGTTACGGTGTTGGGTATGACTGAAGATCACAGTGACAGTGTTTGGTATGGCTGATGATCATATTTCCATTGTTGGGTATAACTGAGGTGTACTGTACCAGTGTTGGGTATGACTGAAGATCACAGTTATAGTGGTGGATATGATTGAAGATCACAGTTATAGTGGCGGATATGACTGAAGTGCAATGTTCCAGTAGCGGCTAATACTGAAGATCACAGTTACCGTGTTGGGTATGACTAAAGATCACAGTTCCAGTGTTGGGTATAAATGAAGATCACAGTTTCAGTGTTGAGTATTACTAAAGATCACAGTTCCAGAGTTCGGGTATAAATGAAGATCAGAGTTACAGTGTTGAGTATGACTAAAGAACACAGTTCCAGTGTTGGGGTATAAATGAAGACCACAGTTTCAGTGTTGAGTATGACTAAAGATCACAGTTCCAGTGTTGGGGTAAAAATGAAGATCACAGTTCCAGTGTTAGGGTATAAATGAAGATCACAGTTTCAGGGTTGAGTATGACTAAAGATCACAGTTCCAGAGTTGGGGTAAAATTGAAGATCACAGTTACAGTGTTGAGTATGACTAAAGATCACAGTTCCAGTGTTGGGGTATAAATGAAGATCACAGTTACAGTGTTGAGTATGACTAAAGATCACAGTTCCAGTGTTGGGGTATATATGAAGATCACCGTTACAGTGTTGAGTATGACTAAAGATCACAGTTCCAGTGTCGGGGTATGAATGAAGATAACAGTTTCAGTGTTGAGTACGACTAAAGATCACAGTTCCAGTGCTGGTATGCCTGAAGAGCACACTTCCATTGTTGGGTATGAGTGAAGATCACAGTTGTAGTGTTAGTATAACATTAGGTGGAGGGGGAATGTATAACATTTGACGGAGGAGGAGTGTACAACAATAGACTGAGGGGAATGTACAACAGCAGATGGAGGGAGTGTACAAAAGTAGACGGTGGGGGAGCGCACAACAGTAGACGGAGAGGGCGTGTACAGTAACACAGTGAGGGGTATATACAGCAGTAGACGGAGGGGAGTGTACAACAGTATACGGAAGAGGAGCGTTCAAAGATAGACGGAGGGCGAGCGTACAGCAGTAGACGGAGGGAGAGGGAAAAATATGGCAGTAGAAGGAAGAGGAATGTTGCGTAGCAAACGGAGAGAGAGTATACAGCAGCAGACAGAGGGTGAGCGTAGAGCAGCTGACGGAGGGAGATGTATACCAGAACATGAAAGGGAGTGTACTGCAGCAGACGAAGGGGAAATTTACCGCAGCTGTTGCATTGTGAGTGTACAGCGGCAGAAGGAGGAGAGTGTGCAGCATCAGACTGACGAGGAGTGGACAGCAGCAGTTGAATGAGGATTGTACATCAGCACACAGAGGTATGTTTACAGCAGCATACGGAGTGGGATATACAGCAGTAGATGGAGAGGACTCTTCGCACAGCAACAGACGGATGAAGCGTGTGTATCAGCAGACGGAGGCGGAGTGTACAGCAGCAGATGAAGGTGGGGTTACAGCAGGAGAGGAAGGGGGATATACATCAGCAAAAGTAAGGGATATGCAGCAGTAGAGGGGGAGGGAGTTGGAAGGAGGTGTACAGTTGCAAATGAAGGCGGAATGTACAGCAGTAGGCTAAGAGGGAGGGAAGAGTATAGGAGACAGCAAAAGGACGGAAAGTGTACAGCAGCAGACGAAAGGGAGTGTACAACATCAGACAGAGGGGATGTTTACAGCAGCAGACGGAGAGTGTACAGTGGCAGACGTTGGGTGAGTGTAAAGAAGCAGATGGACGGGTATTGTACAACAGTAGACGAAGGGGGAATATACAACAGTAGACGGAAGAGGAGTACATCAGTAGACGGAGGTGGAATGTAGAACAGTAAACGGAGGGGGAGTGTACAGCAGTAGACGGAGATGCAATGTTCAACAGTTGACCAAGGAGGAATGTATAACGGTAGACGGAGGGTGAGTGTACAAGAGTAGACAGAGGGGAGTGTACAAACGTAAACGGAAGGGGAATATACAACAGTCGACAGAGGGAAGTGAGCAACAGTAAACGGAGGGGGAAAGTACAACAGTTGATGGAGAGGGAATGTAGAATAGAAGATGGAAGGGAATTTACAGCAGTAGACGGAGGAGTATACAACAGTACGGAGGGGAGTGTACAGCAGTTGACGGAGTGGGAATATACAATAAAAGACGGGTGAGGAGTGTACAACATTGGCTGGAGAGGGAATTTGCAAAAATAGAGGGAGGGGGGAATGTACAACATTAGACGGAGGAAATGTACAGTACATGGAGGATTAGTGTACAATAACAGATGGAGCAAGAATTTAAAACACTAGATAGAAGGGGGAATGTACAACAGTAGAAGGAGGTGAATGTACAACAATAGACGGGAGGGAATGTACAGCAGGATATGGAAGGGTAATGTACAACAGTAGACGGAGGGGGAGTGTAGATCAGTAAACGGAGGGGGAATGTACAACAGTAGACGTAGGGAGTGTACAACAGTAGACGGAGGGGAAGCGTACAATAGATGGAAGGGGATGTACAACAGTAGAGGAAGGGGCAGTGTATATCAATAGACGGAGTGGGAATGTACAACAGTACACGGAGGGGTAGTGTACAACAGTAGAAGTAGTGGGAATCTACAACAGTAGACGGAGTGGGAGCGTACAACATCAGACAGAGGGGGAGTGTACAACTGTAGATGGAGGGAGAATGTGCAACAGTAGACGGGTGAATGCACTACAATAGATGGAGGTAGATAGTACAATAGTAGACGGAGGGGAGTGTACAACAGTAGACGGAGGGGGAGTGTACCACAGTAGAGGGAAGAGGTGTGTACAACAGTAGACGGAGGGGGAGTGTACAACAGCAGATGGAAGGGGGTTGTCCAACTGTAGACGGGAAGGGGAGTTTACAACAATAGATGGAGTAGGAATGTACAACACTAAACGGAGGGGAGTGTACAACAGTAGAGGGAAGGAGAGTGTACAAAAGTAGATGGGATGGGAATGTACAACAGTAGGTGGACGGACAAGGTACAACAATTGACGGAGGAGAATGTACAACAGTAGATGGAAGGGGAATATATAACAGAAGGTGGAGGGATAATGTAGAACAGTGGACGGAAGGGGAATGTACAACAGTAGGAGGAAGGGGAATGTACAACAATAGGCGAAGGGGACTGTACAATAATAGATGGAGCGGGAATGTACAAAAGTAGACGGAGGGGAAGTGTAAAGCAGTAGACATAGGGGAGTGTACAAAAGTAGGGGGAGGGGAAGTGCACAATAGTAGATGGAAAGAAAATGTACAACAGTAGAGGGAGGAGCAGTGTACAACAATAGATAGAGGGGAATATCCACCAGTAGTCTGAAGGAGGAATGTACAAGACTGGAAGGAGGAGGAGCGTACGACAGTAGAGGGAGGGGCAATGAACAAGGGTAGCAGGAGAGGGAATGTACAACAGCAGACGTATGGAGTGTACAATAGACGGAGGGGAGTGTACAACAGTAGATGGAGGGGATAGTACAACAGAAGACGGAGGGTGAGTGTACAACAGTAGATGGAGGGAGAGTGTACAACAGTAGATGGAAAGGTAATGTCAACAATAAACTGAGGGAGAGTATAGAACAGTAGAGGGAGGGAGTGTGTACAACAATAGACGGAGGGGAGTGTACAACAGAAGATGGAAGGGGAATGTACAACTGTAGACGGAGGGGAAGTTTACAATAGCAGATGGAGGGGAAATGTACAACAGACGGAGGGGGAGTGTACAACAGTAGACGGAAGGGGCGTGTACAAAATTAGATGGAAGGGGAAGTAAAACATTGGACGGAGTTGGTGTGTACCACGGTAGATGGAACGGGGATATGCAACACTAGGTGTAGAGGAAATGCACAGCAGTATACGGAGGGGAAATGTATAACAATAGATGGAGGGGGACTGTACAGAGGTAGACGGAGGGGAAGCGTACGAATATAGACGGAGGGCGAGTGTACAGCAACAAACGGAGGGCGAGTGTACAGCAGCAAACGGAGGGCGAGTGTACAGCAGCAAACGGAGGGAGAAGGGAATATATGGCAACAGAAGGAGGAGGAATGTTCAGCAGCAAACTGGGAGTGTACAGCAGCAGACAGACGGGGATACAAGAGCAGGCGGAAGGGTAGTACACAGCAGCAAACAGAGACTGAGTGTACTGCGGCTGACGGAGGGGATGGATGTCAGCACATGAAAGGGAGTGTGCTGCAGCCGACGAGGGGGATGGATGTCAGCACATGAAGGGGAGTGTACTGCAGCTGACGGAGGGGATGGATGTCAGCACATGAAGGGTAGTGTACTGCAGCAGATGAAGGGAAAATCTACCGCAACTGATGGAGGGTGAGTATAGAGCAGCAGAAGGAGGTGGAGTGTTCATCAGTAGACGAAGGGGGAATTTATTGTGGCTGATGTTGGAGGAGCTATACAGCAGCGGATGTAGGGAAAGTGAATAACAGCAGATGGAGGGGGAGTGTACAGCAGCAGCTGAAGGGGGAGTATACTGCAGTAGATGACAAGAGTGTAAAGCAGCAGTTGTTGAGAAAGTGAACAGCAACATACGGAAGGGGAGTGTACATCAGCAGATGGGGAGTGTACAACAGCAGATATAGGAAAGTTGACAGCAGCAGACGGAAGGGGATATACAGTAATAGACGGAGGGGAGGTATACAACAGCAGACGAAGGGAGATGGGTGTAGAACAGGGACGGAGAGGAATGTACAGCATCAACAAAAGTGGGAGTGTACAGCGGCAGAGAGATGGGAAGGAGGATGTACAGCATGACACTGAAGTAATGGGATTACAGCAGCTGAGGAAGGGAGTGTGAGCAGCAGACGGAGGAAGAGAACGATTTACAGCAGCAAAGGGCAAGGGAGTGTTCAACAGCGGATTTAGGGGAGGGGACGCAGAGACACAACAGCCGACGGAGTACACTGCGGCTGACGGAAGGGGAGTGTACAGCAGCAGATGGAGAGGGAGCTTACAGCAGCAGAGGGAGGGAGAGTGTACAGCAGCAGATGTTTCTTGTACAATAACATAAGGAGAGGGTGTACAATAGCAGAGGGAGGGAAAGTGTACAGTATTAGAGGTTAGGGGAATGTACACCAGAAGGTGAACGGAAATGAAATGTACAACCACGGATGGAGGGTGATGTACAGTAACAGAGGAAAGGGGAAGAGCGTACTGCATCAACTGAAGTGGGAGTGTACAGCATCAGAGTGATGGTGAGGAGGATGTCTGGCATAAGAATGAGGGGGAAGGGATCACAGCAGCAGAAGGAGGAGGTGTGCAGTAGCAGACACAGGGGGAGAACGGCTTGCAGCAGCAGAGAGCAGGGGAGTGTTCAGCAGCAGAAGCAGGAGAAGGGGTGCAGAGAAACAGACTAGTGGGGAGTGTGCAGCAGCCGACGGAGGGGAAATCTACGGCAGGTGACGGAGGGGAAGTATACAGCAGCAGACGGAGGGGAGATGTATAAGAGCAGACAGAGGGGTAGGGAAGTGTACAATATCAGATGGAAGGATAGTGTATAGCAGCAGACAGAAGGGGAGTGTAAAGCAGCAGATGTACGGGGAGTGTTCAACAGCGGACGGGGGGTAGTGTACAGCACCACACGGAGGGGAAGTGTCCTTCAGTGGATGGAAATGGTTTTTACAGTAGGAGATGGAGGGGAAGTGTACAGCAGCAATAGATGGGAGAGTGCACATCAGCAAGGGGGAAGGAGAATGTACAGCCGTAGACGTTGGGGAGATGTATAGCAGAAGAGTGAGGGGGAGTATACAGTATCAGATGTTAGGGAGGAGGACAGCTACAGACGGACGGGGATTGTACAACAGCAGATGGGGGGAATGTACACCTGCAGATGGCGGGAGATGTACAGCAACAGGAGAGGTAGGGGTGTACAGCAGCAGACTAACGAGGAATGGACTGCAACAAGTGGAGGGAGATTATACAGCAGCAGACAGAGGGACGTTTAAAGTAGTATCCGGAGTGGGATATGCAACAGTAAACAGAGGGGACGGTGTGCACGACAACAGACGGACGGAGAGTGTATAGCAGCAGACGGAGGGAGGATATACATTAGCAGTTAATTGGGAGTGTGCAGCAGCAAATTTATGGGGATGTACAGCAGCAGACGGAGAGGGAGTGTACAACAGTAGATGGAGGTGGGGTTATAGGAGCAAAGAAAGGGGGATGCACATCAGCAGAAGGAGGGGGTATGCAGCATTAGAGGGATAGGGAGTATGAGTGCACAGCTGCAGATGGAAGGGGATGCACAGCTGCAGATGGAGGGGGAGTGTACAGCAATTCATGGAAGGGATGTACAGGTGCAGATGGAGGGGTAGTGTACAGGTGCAGATGGAGGGGTAGTGTACAGCAGCAGACGGAGAGGGAGGTAAGTGCATAGAAGTAGACAGAGAAGGACGCTACAGGAGCAAATGGACAGGGAATGTGCAGCATCAGACGGAGGAGATATTTACCGCAGCAGACAATGGGGGTGTACCGCAGCAGACAGAGATGGTCATAGAGGCAGACGTTGGGTGAGTGTAAACCAGCAGATGTACATGTAGTGTATAACAGTAGACGTAGGAGGAATGCACAGCTGCAGCTGGAGGGGGATGTACAGTAGCAGAGGGAAGGGGAGGTAGTGTACAGCAGCAGATGGGGTATACATTAGCAGAGAAAGGGAGAATAGACAGCAGCAAACAGAGAGAGGGAAGTGTACAGCAGTAGACGGGGTGTGCAGAAGCAGAGGGAGAGGAAGGAGGAGGGGATGCACAACAGAAGATGAAGGGAAAGTGTATACAGTACCATACGGAAGGGGAGGTACAACATCAGGGCGAAGGGGAGTGCACAGAAGAAAATAAACTTGCAGTGTACAGCAGGAGACGGTGGAGGGATGTACAGCAACAGACAGAGTGAGATTGTACGGCAGTAGACGGGGGGTGGGGGGGAAGCAGTAATCAGAGGGGATGGTGTGTACAGCAGCAGACGGAGAGGAGATATACCGCAGCAGACCGACGAAGAGTGTACAGCAATAGATGATGGGGATGTACAGCAGCAAACGTAGGGGAAGTGTATAGAGGTAGATGAAGGGGATGTACAGCAGCAAACGTAGGGGAAGTGTATAGAGGTAGATGAAGGGGGTGTACAGCAGCAAACATAAGGGAAGTGTATAGAAGTAGATGATGAGGATGTACAGCAGCAAACATAAGGGAAGTGTATAGAAGTAGATGATGGGGATGTACAGCAGCAAACATACGGGAAGTGTATAGAAGTAGATGATGGGGATGTACAGCAGCAAACATAAGGGAAGTGTATAGAAGTAGATGATGGGGATGTACAGCAGCAAACATAAGGGAAGTGTATAGAAGTAGATGATGGGGATGTACAGCAGCAAACATAAGGGAAGTGTATAGAAGTAGATGAAGGGGATGTATAACAGCAGGAGCGTATGTACATTAGGAGAGGGAGGAGGAAGTACAGCAGAAGAGGTAGGGGGTTGTGTAGCAAAAGAGGGAGAGGGAGGAATAATGTTTAGCGGCAGAAAGAAAGGGATGTTCAACAGCATATGGAGGGGAGTGTTCAGCAGCAGACGGATAGGGAAGGTGGTGTGTAGCAGCAGGTGGAGGTGGTGCATATCAGCAGACGATGGGGGTGCACAGCATTAGACGGACGGAGAGTGTACCGCAGCAGACTCTGGCGGTTGTACAACTGCAGACAAAGGGAGGTAAGGGAGAATGCATCAACTGACTGAAGGTGGTGTGCAGCAGCAGTTGGAGGAGTGTTCAGACACAGACAGAGGATGCAGAGGTTCTACATTGGCAGAAGGAGGGGAGGGCGTGTACAGCAACAGACGGAGGGGTAGCACAGCAACAGAGGAAGGGGGTGCACCGCAGCTAAACGGCCGGGGAGTGCACCGCAGCAGAAGGTGTGGGCGTATAGCAGGGGGAGTGTGCAAAGCACCAAACAGACCGGGAATGTACCGCAGCAGAAGGAGACAGAGCGTATAAGAGCAGACAGACGGGCAGTGTACAACGGCAGATGGAAAGGGAATATACATCAAAGGGAGCAGACGAAGGGGTGCACAACAGCAGGCGAAGTGGAGGGAGTGTACAACAGCAGACGGATGGGGTGTACAGAAGCAGACGGATGGGGTGTACAGAAGCAGACGGAGGGGAACTGTATAGCCTCAGACGGAAAGAGTGTACAAAAGCAGATGGAGGAGATGTCTAACAGCATATGAGGAGGGATGCATAACAAAAGAGTACAAGGAGTGTACATGTATCAGATGGAGGAGGTGTACAGCAACAAAGGGAGGAGGAGTTTACAGCAGACGGAGGGGATCTACAAAGGCAAATGGGAGGGGGGTTATACAGCAGTTAGTGGGGGGGGAATTACGGGACGAAGATGGAGGAAGAACTCGCGGCAGAAGACGGAGAGGGAGAGGGAACGTACAGCAACAGACAGACGGACAGGGGAACGAGTACGGCAGCAGAGAGGAGGGGAATTGTACAGCAGCAGAAAGAGGGAAGGGGAGTACACAACAGCAGACAAATGTACAACAGCAGACAGGGAAGAGGGGAGTGTGCAGCAGCAGACATAGGGAGAGCGGAGAGTACGATAGCAGACAGAGGGAAAGTGGAAATGTACAGAAGTAGACAGAGGGGGAGAAGGAATCTACAACAGTAGGTGGATGGGGAGGGAGGTGTACTGCAGCAGACAGTTGGAGAGGATGGGGGAATGTACGACAGTAGACAGAGGGGAAGGGGAAACGTATAAAAGTAGACAGGGGGAGGGGGATTCTACATCAGCAGAGTGATGGGGTGGGGAGTGTACAGCAGCAGACGGAGGGGGAGGGGTAGTGTACAACAGCAGACATAGAGGAAAGGAGAGTGTACAGCAGCAGACGGAGGGGGAGCGGTAATGTACAACAGCAGACATAGAGGAAAGGAGAGTGCACAGCAGCAGACGGAGGGGGAGGGGTAGTGTACAACAGCAGACATAGAGGAAAGGAGAGTGTACAGCAGCAGACGGAGGGGGAGGGATAATGTACAACAGCAGACATGGAGGAAAGGAGAGTGTACAGCAGCAGACGGAGGGGGAGGGGTAGTGTACAACAGCAGACATAGAGGAAAGGAGAGTGTACAGCAGCAGACGGAGGGGGAGGGGTAATGTACAACAGCAGACATAGAGGAAAGGAGAGTGTACAGCAGCAGACGGAGGGGGAGGGGTAGTGTACAACAGCAGACATAGAGGAAAGGAGAGTGTACAGCAGCAGACGGAAGGTTGGGGGAGTGCACAACAGCAGACATAGAGGAAAGGGAGTGTAAACATTAGACAAAGAGTGAGGGAGAGTGTACAGCAGCAGACAGAGGGGAAAGGACAATGTACAACAGACATAAGGGAAAGGGGAGTGTACAGCAGCAGAGGGAAGGGAAAGGGGAGTGTACAGCAGCAGAGGGAAGGGGAAGGGGAGTGTACAGCAGCAGAGGGAAGGGGAAGGGGAGTGTACAGCAGCAGAGGGAAGGGGAAGGGGAGTGTACAGCAGCAGAGGGAAGGGGAGGAGAGTGTACAGCAGCAGAGGGAAGGGGAAGGGGAGTGTACAGCAGCAGAGGGAAGGGGAGGAGAGTGTACAGCAGCAGAGGGAAGGGGAGGGGATGGGGAGGGGTTGCGTAAGTCTGGCGGGTTATTCTCGGTTATCGCTCCATTTCCCCAGAGCCGGCGGCTTCCTCCTATATTTTCTCTGGTTTATGGCATCCTTCATGTACACTGAACGCAGGCTTTAGCTCTTGCTGTGTAGGGAACACCAGTACCAGTAGAGCACCAGTGCCAGTAGAGCACCAGTACCAGTAGAGCAGCAGTACCAGTAGAGCACCAGTACCGGCACCAGAGCACCAGGGAGTGTGTGAGGGAGCGGAGGAGGTGGGGGAGAGGAGGAAGGTACCGGACATGTCTTAGTTCACGGTTAGTTTCCGCTTCGGCCGCCAGGTGGCCAGAGTCACGCATTCCCTTACAATTTCATAGACCGTTACCTTATATATATATATATATATATATATATATATATATATATATATATATATATATATATATATATATATATATATATAATCAGTAATAGTAGAGGGTTGAGCTAGATGTTGTAGTAGTGACAATAGAGTGAGGTAAGACAAGCAGGGATGAGGGAGGCTGACCCTTGTGCAGGTGCCTCACTTTCCAGCAGCAGCAGCAGCAACAGGCTGACTAAGAACATTGCTTTCTCTGTCAATGAACTCCCGCCGTTAGTAGGACAGCCTCGCCCTCAACAGTTACTCCACCGTACAGTTATTTCCTTATAAAGCTGTAGTCATGTACAGTTAGTTCCTTGTACAGTTACATCCTTGTACAGCTACTTCTCTGTACAGTTGTATACTTATATACTTAATGTCTGATATTATTAGTATCATCTTACTTACACTTTAGGAGGCCATATCAATAGTCTGAGGGAGACATAAGTACTTAAGCTTTTATGAAACTTATACCATCATAATCACTTGAGAGTATACCTGGCTCGGTCAGAGGCACAGTGGCTTTACTTTGGTTGTGGAACATATAGCTGATATACTAAACCATATAATTAATATAATGAACCGTATATCTGATACACTGAACCATAAATATGACATACTGAACCATATATCTGATATACTGCACTATATTCTTGATTTGCTTAACCATGTATCTAATATATTGAATCATATATATGATATATTGGACCATATATTTGATATACTGAGCCAATTATCTAATATACTGTACCATATATCTGATATACTGAACCACATATCTGATATACTTAGCTTATACTTAACTATATATCTATCATACTGAACCATATGTATGATGTATGGAACCATATATATACTGAACCATATATCTGATATCCTAAACCATGTATCTGATATACTAAACGATATATCTTACATACTGAACCATATATCTGATGTACTAAACAATATGCATGATATACTGACCATACATTTGATATACTGAACCATATATCTGATATACTGAACCATACATCTGATATACTGGGTAATATATCTGATATACTGAACCATATATAAGATACACTGAACCATATATATGATATAATGAATCATATATATGATATATTGGACCATATACCTAATACACTGAACAATATATCTTATATACTGAACCATATATCTGTTATACTAATCATATAATTGATATAATGAATCATATATATGATATACTGATCCAGATATCTCTTATACTGAATCATGTATCTAATATACTGAACCATATATATGATGTACTGGACCATATATCATTTATTGAACCATAAATCTGATATACTGAACCATATGTACGATATACTGGACCATATATCGTATACTGACCATTCATTTGATATATTGAACCATATACCTGATATGCTAGACAGTATATCTCATATACTGAACGATACATGATAAAATGAATCACATATCTGATATACTGAATCATATATCTGATAAGATAAACGACATATGATATACTGAACTACATTAGATGTACTGAATCATATATCTGAATATATCAAATACACTGAACCATATGTTAAATATACTGAACCATATATGATATACTGAACCATTCATCTGATATATTTTACACACTGGTCACACAATGGTTCAGTGACATCAACGATGCACAGGTAGTGATCTTTTTTGGTCCGGTCCTGGATATGATGGGCTCTACTGATCTCTCTCTCTCTCTCTCTCTCTCTCTCTCTCTCTCTCTCTCTCTCTCTCTCTCTCTCTCTCTCTCTCTCTCTCTCTCTCTCCTTACTGTCCTCCTGGGTAACGGGAGGGTAAGGGATGGTTGCTCAGTTCAGTGGCTGTCAAGTTTCCTTCTTTTGTTCCAGGTAACTGTCTTCTCCCTCAGCGTTAGCCACAGGTGGGCTGCTGATGATGCGTCCACAGACGTGCACTCTCTCCGTCTGACGCATGACACATGACACCATGTCACATGACATATGACACCACGCTACTCACATAACTTGTTCTTCGTAACGGTAACTAGTCATGGAGAGAGTGGTGAGCGCTACGCACTGGCCCTACCTTTCGATATAATCTCGTGGGAAATTCACTTATGAGTTACTTACGATGAACAGAGAAGTTTGACCCACGGTATGACGTCATGAATGAGGTACACGAGGGTACCGTACGGTACAAGCTGTTGGCTGCCACAACTGGCACAATGTATGAGGTACAGGAGGAGGCGTCTCCAGACAGCAGGTACCGTACTAGACAGCAGTATTTTACAAGACAGAAGGTACCGTATCAGACAGCAGTATCGTACCAGACAGCAGGTACCATGCCAGGCAGCAAGATTCGAACCAGACAGCAGTATCGCACCACACATTAGTATCGTATGAGACGGCAGGTATCATACCAGACAGCAGTATCATACAAGACGGCTGGTATCGCACCAGACGGCAGTATAAAACCAGACAGCAGTATTGTACCAGACAGTCGTATCGCACCAGGAACCGTACCAGACATCAGCAACGTACCAGACAACAGTATCGCACCAAACAGCAGTATCATACTAGACAGCAGGTACCGTACCAGACAGCAGTATCCTACCAGACAACAGGTACCGTACGAGACAGCAGTATCGTAATAGACAACATTTACCGTACTACACAACACTATCGCATTAGACAAGAGGTACCGTGCGAGAGCAGTATCGCACTAGACAAAAGTATCGTACCAAGCTGCAGAAACCGTACCAGATAGCGGGTGCTATACCAAAATGCAGATATCGTACCAGACAGCAGTATTTTATCAGACAACAGTATCGTACCAGATAGCAGTATCGTACCAGACAACGTTATCGTACCAGAGAGCAATACCTCACCAGACAACAGGTACCGTACCAGGCAGCAGTATCACACCAGGAAGCAGTATCCTATCGGACAACAGGTACCGGTCCAGATAATTGTTATCGTACCAGATAAGAGTATCGTACCAAAATACACTATTGTACCAGACAGCAGCTACCTTACCAGACAGCAGGTATCGTACTAGACAGCAGGCTTCATATCACACAGCAGTATAGTACCTGAGAGTAGTATCATACCAGGAAGCAATACCAAATAGCACTATCGTGCCAGACAGCAGGTACTGTACTCAAAAGCAGATATCGTATCAAACAGAAGGTACTGTACCAAACAGCAGTATAGTACCAAACAACACTATCGTACCAAAGAGCAGGTGCCGTAGCAGGCAGCAGTATTGCACCAGACAGCAGTATCCTACCAGGCAGCAGGTACCATACTGGACAGCAGCTATCGCATCAGACAGTAGGTTCCGTATCACACAGCAGTATCGTACCAGGAAGCAGTATCGCACTAAACGGCACTGCTGTAGCAAACGGCACTAGCATACCAGACATCAGGTACCAGACAGTAGCTATCGTACCAGACAGCAGGTAACATACCAAATATCAGTACCAGAAAGCACTATCGTACCAGATAGCGCTATATGATCAAAGAGTTGGTATCGTGCTAGACAGCGGTATCGCACCAGACAGCAATATGGCACCAGACACTAATATCGCAAAAGACAGCACTATCTTACAAGACAGAAGGCACCATACCAGACAGCACTATCATACCAGACAGCGGTACTGTAGCAGATAGCGCTATCATACCAGACAAAAGATACCGTATCAGACAACAGTGTCGCACTAGACAGCAAGTACCATACCAGACAGCAGTAACGTACCAATCAGCAGTATCGAGTCAGAGAGCACTATTATGCTAGACAGCAGGTACCGTAACAGAGAGCAGGTACCGTGCCAGACAGCAGGTATTGTACCAGACAGCACTATCGTATCAGACACAGGTACTGTGCCAGACAGCACTATCGTACCAAATAACACTTTCGAACCAGACAACAGCATCGCAACAGACATCGCTGTCATTGCAGACAGCAGGTACCGTATCAGACAATATCATCGTACTACACTGCAGTATCCTATCAGAGAGCATTATCGCACCAAGTAGCAGGCACCGTACCATACAGTAATATCGAACCAGACAACAATATCGTATCAGACAGCAGGAACCATACCAAACAGCGCTATTGCGCCAGACGGCAGGTACCATACCAGACAGCAGCATCACACCACACAGCAAATACCGTATCAGAGAGTAGTATCGTAACAGAAAGCAAGTACCGGACCAGAGATTAGTGTCGCAGCAGACAGCAGGTACCGTACCAGACAGCACTCTACAAGGCAATACTGCCGTAGCAGACAGCAGTATCAAACCAGACGGGACCATCGTACCGGGACAGCAGTATCACATCGGATAGCGCTATCGTACCAGACAGCAGGTACCATAATAGACAGCTTCATTGCACCAAACAGCATCATCGTAGCAGACAGCAGGTACTGTACCATGCATAACTACCCTACAAGACAGCAGTATCATACCAGACAGCACTATCATACCAGACTGCAGTATTGCACCGGAGAGCATTATCGCACCAGACAGCAGATACCGTAACAGAGAACACTATCGTACCAGACAGCAGATACAATGCCTGACAGCACTATCTTTTCAGATAGCACTATTGTATCAGACAGCAAGTTCCGTAACAAACAGCAGGTAACATACCCGACAGCGCTATCGTATCAGAAAGCACTATCGTACCCGACAGCAGTACCACACCAGACAGAAGCATCGTACAAGACAGCAGTATTGCACCATACAGTAGGTACCGTACCAGACAGCAGGAACCTTATCAGACAGCGGGCACAGTACCACACAGTAGGTACCGTACCAGAGAGCAGTGTCGCAGCAGACAGCAAGTACCGTACCAGAGAGCACTCTTGTATTAGACAATACTACCGTAGCAGACAGCAGTATCAAACCAGACGGGACTATCATACCAGACAGCAGTTTTACAACGGACAGTGCTATCGTGCCAGACAGCATCATCGTACCAGACAGCAGGTGCTGTACCCTGCATAACTGTCCTACAAGACAGCAGTATCGTACCAGATAGCAGTATTGCACCGGAGAGCAATATCATACCAGACAGCAGATACCGTAACAGAGAATATTATCGTACCAGACAGCAGATACAGTGCCTGACAGCACTATCTTTTCAGATAGCACTATTGTACCAGACAGTAGGTTCCGTAACAAACAGCAGGTAACATACCTGACAGCACTATTGTATCAAAAAGCACTATCGTACCAGACAGAGGTATCACACCAGACAGAAGCACCGTACAAGACAGTAGTATTGCACCATACAGCAGATACCGTACCAGACAGTAGGTACATTATCAGACAGCGGATACAGTATCACACAGTAGGTACTGTACCAGAGAGCAATATCGCACAAGACAGCAGGTACTGTACCATACAGCACTGTCGTACTAGACAGTAATATCGTAACAGACTATAGTTACCATCCCCGACAGCACTATCGTAGCAGAGAGCACTAGCGTTCCAAACAGCAGGTACCGTAAGAGACTGTAGGTACCATACACGAGAGCACTTTAGTACCAGACAGCATGCACCGGATCAGACAGCAGGTGCTGTCCCAGACAGCACTATCGCACAACACAGAAGTATCGCGCAGAACAGCATGTACTGTATCAGAGAGCAGGTACGGTACCAAACAGCAGGTACCATACGAGACATCAATATCCTACTACATACCAGTATCATACAAGATAGCACTTTTGTACCAGACAGTAGGTACCGTATCAGTCAATACTCTTGCACCACAGAGCAGTATCGTACTAGACAACACTATCGTAGCAAACAGCTGTATCGTATCATAGAGCACTATCGTTCCAGGCAGCAGGTACCGTACCAGACATCAAGTACTTTACTAGACAGCAAATACCGTACCAGACAGCACTATCTCACCAAACAGCAGGTACCTTACCAGACAGTAGTATAGCAACAGACAGCAGGTACCATACCAGACAGCATTATCATATAAGAGAGCACTATTGTATCTGACAGCGGGAACCGTGATAGACAGCGGGTACCATACCCGAGAGCATAATCGCCCTAGAGAGCACTATCGTACCAAACAGCATGTACCGTAACAGGCAGCACAATTGTACCAGAAAGTAGGTCCTGTACCAGACAGCAGTTACCGCACCAGACAGCAATATCGTACAAGAGAGCAGTGTCGCACCAGACAAAAGTATCGTACCAGACAGCAGTAACGTACCCAACAGCACTATTGTGCCAGATAGTAGTATCGCATCAGAGAGCATGTATCGTACAAGACAGCAGTATCGCACCAGACAGCAGTATTGTACTACACAATAGGTACCGCTCCAGACAGCAGGTATCGTACCAGAAAGCAGTATCGTACCAGACAGCAGTATTGTACCACACAATAGGTACCGTTCCAGACAGCAGGTACCGTACCAGGCAGCAGGCATCGTGCCAGAAAGCAGGTGCCGTACCACACAGCAATATATAGTACCAAAGAGCAGTATCGTACCAGAAAGCAGTATCGTATCAGACACCACTGTCGCACCAGACAGCAAGTACCCTCCCAGAAAGCAGGTATCGTAACAGACAACATGTACCATACCAGACAGCAGTATCGCACCAGAGAGCTAGTACCTTTCCAGACTGCAGTATCGCACCCGACAGTGCTCTCGCACCAGACAGCATGTATGTTACCAGACAGCGCTCTCGTACTAGACATCAGATTCCGTACAAGATAGTACTATTGCACCAGATATCAAATACCGTCCCAGACAGCACTATCACACCAGAAAGCAGTATCCTATCAAACAGCAATATCGTACAAGACTGCTCTTTCGTAACAGACAGTAGGTACCGTACCACATAGCACTCGCACCCGAGAGCAGTATCGTACTAGACATCACTATCGTGCCAAACAGTATCGCACCATACAGCACTATCGTACCAAGCAGATAGCAGAATCGTAACAGACAGCAGGCACACTACCAGACAGAACTATCGTACCAGAGAGCACTATCGTATCAGACAGCAGGTACCGTAACAGACAGCAGGTACCGTACCCGATAGCTCTACCATACCATAGAGCACTATTGTACCAGACAGCATTTACCGCACAAGGCAGCACTACTGTACCAGAATGTGGGTTCCATACCAGATTACTGGTACCGTACCAGACGTCAGTCTCGTGCCAGAGATACGTATCTCACCAGACAACAGTATCGTACCGGACAGCAGTATCTTACCGAACAGAACTAACGTACCAGACAGCAGTATCGTACAAGACAGCAGTTATCTTAACATACAGCAGGCATTGTACCAGACACCACTATTGTACCAGACAACAGGTACCGCACCAGACAGCAGACTTCGTACCAGAAAGAGGGTACCGTACCAGAGAGCAGTATCGTACCCTAGAGCAGTATCGTATCAGAAAGCAATATCGTATTAGACAGCAATATCGTATTAGACAGCGTTATCGTACCAGACAACAGGTACCGTACCAGACAGCAGGTATTGTATCAGTCAGCAGGTACCGTACCAGACAGCAGTATCGCCTCAGACAACAAGTACCATTCCAGATTGCAGCACCGCACCAGTGAGCACTATCTTACCAGGCAGCATGTACCATAGCAGACAGTACTAACGTACCATACAGCAGTTACCGTACCAGATAGTACTATCGTAGCAGACAGGACTATCGTACCAAACAGCAGTATCGTACGAGACAGCACTATCGTGCCAAACAGTAGGTACCGTAACAGACAGCACTCTCGCACCAGAGAGCAGTATCATACTAGACAGCATTATCATACTAAACAGCAGTATCGCACCATACTGCACTATCGTACCAAGAAGGAGGTACCTTATCAGACAGCAGTACCGTAACAGACAACAGGTACCGTACCTGACAGCACTATCACACCAGAGCACTATCACACCAGACAGCAAGTACCGTAACAGACAGCAGGTACCACACCCGAAAGCACTACGGTACCAGAGAGCACTATCGCACCAGACAGCATGTAGGTAAAAGAAAGTAGGTTCTACACCAGACAGCATGTAGGTAAAAGAAAGTAGGTTCCATACCAGACAGCAAGTACCATACCAGACAGCAGTATCGTACCAGCGAGTGGTATCGCACCAGACAACAGTATCATACCGTACAGGAGTATCTTTCCAATCAGCACTATCGTACCAGGCAGCAGCATCGTATGAGACAGCAGGTACCTCACCAGACACCAGGTATCATACCAGACACCACAATTGTGCCAGACTGCAGACTTCGTACCAAAAAACGGGTACCACAAAGTAGTATCATATCAGACAGCACTATTGTACCAGACAGAAGGTACCGTATCAGACAGCAGGTATCGTACCAGTCAGTAGGTACCGTACAAGACAGCAGTATTGCACCAGAGAGCAAATACCATTCCAGACTGTAGTATCGCATCAGAGAGTACTATCGTACCAGACAGCATGTACCATACCAGATAGCACTATTGTACCAGACAGCAAGTGCCGTACCAGACAGCACTATGTTACCGAACAGGTACCATACCACACAGCATTATCGTACCAGAGAGCAGTATTGTTCAGAAAGCAGTATTGTTCAGAAAGCAGTATTGTATCAGACAGCATTATCGTGCCAGAGAGCAGGTACCGTACCACAGAGCAGGTATGATATCAGACAGCAGGTATCGTACCAGAGTGCAGTATCGTACCGAAAAGCACTATTGTACCAAATAGCAGGTACCATACCAGACAGCAGTATCGTACCAGAAGGTAGTATTGTACCAGACAGCAGCTATCGTTCTAGACATCACTATCATACCAGACAGCAGTACAATACCAGAGATCAGTATTGTATCAGACAGTAATATCGCACAAGATAGCAGGTACCGTGCCCGAGAGCAGTATCGCACTAGACAGCAGTATCGGACCAGACATCAGGTACCGAACTAAACAGAATGTATCATACCAGTAATAAGTATAGTACCAAACACCAGTATCGTAACAGACACCACTATAATACCAGACAACAGGTACCGTACCAGACAGAAGTCTTTGTACAAGAAAGCAGGTACCGTAACACACAGCATTATCGTACCAGAGAGCAGTATTTTCCAGAAAGCAGTATCATATCAGACAGCATTATCGTGCCAGAAAACAGATACTGTACCACAGAGCAGGTATCGTATTAGACAGCAGGTATCTTACCAGAGTGCAGTATCATATCAAAAAGCACTATCGTACCAAACAGCAAGTACCGTACCAGACAGTAGTATCGTACCAGACAGCAGGTATCGTTTTAGATATCACTATCATATCAGACAGCAGTATAATACCAGAGATCAGTCTCCTATCAGACAGAAGTATCACACAAGACAACAGAATCGTACCAGACAGCAGTACCGGACCAGACAGCAGGTACCGTACCAAACAGAAGGTATCATACCAGACAGCAGGTACGTACCAAACAAAAGTTTCCTACCAAACAGCAATTACCTTACTAGACAGCTGATACATTAATAGACAGCATGTACCGTACCAGAGAGCACTGTCGAACCAGACAGCAGGTACTGTATCATACAGCTATTCATCTTATCAGAAAGCAGTATCATACCAGACAGCAGGTTCCGTACCAGATAGTCTGTCGAACTAAACAGCAGTTTCCGTACCAGATAGTCTATCAAACTAGACAGCAGTATTGTACCAGACACCACTTTCATGCCAGACAGCAGGTATAGTACCAGACAGCACTATCGTACCTGGCAGTAGCATCGTACCAGACAGCAGGTACTGTACCGGATAGCAAGTACCGTACTACACAGCAGGTACCATACCCGACAGCACTATCGCACCAGACGGCAGGTACCGTGACAGACAACATGTACTTTACCCGTCAGAAGAGAGCACTATCGTACTAGACAGCAGGTACCTAACAAACAGAAAGTATTTTACCAAACAGCAGATACTGAACCAGACAGCACTATCTCACCAGATAGCAGGTACCTTATCAGACAGCAGCATCGTAACAAACAGCATCATCGTAACAAACACCAGGTACCGTACCAAACAGTACTATCGTACCAGATAGTAGGTACATTAAGAGAGAGAGGTATCGCAGCAGACAACAGTATTGTACCAAAAAGCACGTACCGTACCAGACAGCAGGTACCGCACCAAACATGACTAGCGCACCAGAGAGCGGTATAGCATCAGACAAGAGTATCGTAATAGGCAGCAGTATCGTACCAAACAGCACTATCGCACCTGGTAGCAGTATCGTACCAGACAGCAGGTACTGTAACAGACAACAGTGTCGCACCACAGAGCATCATCATACCAGACAGCAAGTACTGTACCAAACAGAAGGTATCGTGCCAGACAGCAGTTCCGTACCAAACATCGCTATTGCAACAGACAGCAGGTACAGTATCAGACAGCAGGTTTTGTACCAGAAAGCAGGTACCGTGAAACACAGCACTATCGTACCAGAGCCGTACCGTACCAAAAACCAGTATCGTATTAAACAAAATTATCATACCACAAAACAGGTGCGGTACCAGACAGCAGGTATCGCACCAGACAGCAGTGTCGTAACAGACTGTAGTATCGTACTAACAGCAGGTACTGTACCAGACGTTAGTATCGTACAAGACAGCAGGTATCGTTCCAGATATAGCTATCATACCACGCAGCAGTATCGTACCTCACACCAATATTACACTACACAGGACTATCATACCAGACAGCAAGTACTGCACCAGACAGGACTCTCGTATAAGGGAGCAGTAACCTACGAAAATGTAGCTACTGTACCAGAGAGCAGTATCACACAAGACAGCAAATACCATACCGGACAGCAATATCGTACCAGAGAGCAATATTGTGCCAGACAGCACTATCATACCAGACAGAAGGTACTTTACCAGACAGCAATATCGAACCAGGCAGAACTATCATACTAAACAGCAGGTACTGTGCAAGACAGCAATATCGTACCAGACAACACAATCATACCAGACAGCAAGTACCGTACCAGACAGCAGGTTCCGTACCAGACACCATTAATGTACCAGACAGCACTATCGTACTGGACAGCAGTATCGTATCAGACAGCAGGTACCATATCAGACAGCAGTATCGCACCAGACAGCAAGTACTGTTCCAAAGATTAGTAATGCACCAGACAGCAAATACTGTTCCAGACAGCAGTATCGCACCAGACAGCATACGCTGTACCAGACAGCAGTATCATATCAGACTGCAGTATCGTACTAGACAGCAGGCACCGTACCACACAGCATTAACGTACCCGACAGCACTAACGTGCTGGACAGCAGTATCGTACCAGACAGCAGGTACCGTGCTAGACAGCAATATCATACCAGACAGCAGTATCGCACAAGACAGTACTATCATACCAAAAAGCAGGTAGTGTACAAGACAGCAATGTCGTACCAGACAGCAGTATCGTACCAGACATCACTATCATACCAGACAGCATGTACCGTACCAGACAGCAGGTTCCACACCATACATCATTAAACAGCATTAACGTACCAGACAGCACTATCATACCGGACAGCAATATCGCATCAGACAGCAGTATCACACCAGACAGCAAGCACTGTTCCAAAGAGCAGTATTGCACCAGACATCAAGTACTATTCCAGACAGCAGTATCTCACCAGACAGCAGTATCGCACCAGACAGCATGTACCGTGCCAGACAGTGTTATCATACCTGACTGCATATCGTACCAGACAGCAATTACCGTACCAGATAGCAGTATCTCATCAGATAGCAAGTACTGTTCCAGACAGCAGTATCACACCAGACATTTGCCGTACCAGACTGCAGTATCGTACCAAACAGTAGTATCGTACCAGACAACACTATCATACCAGACAGCAGGTACCATACCAGACAGCATTATCGTATCAGACAGCAGGTACTGTACCAGACAGCACTACTGTACCAGACAATAGTGTAGCATCGGACAGCAATATCTTACTAAGCCCAAGGGTCACAGCTCCAATTACAACGCTGAGGCACTAGGTGTCACAACTCTTGCTGCAACCTGGAGACGTGGAGGTCACACCTCTGGCTGCAACCGGAAGGTGCGTAGGGTCACACCTCAAGCTACAATTTGGAGGCACGGGGTTACACCTCTGGCTATAACGTAGAGGCACGGGGGCCAACCTCCGCTGCAACCTGAAAGCGCGGTGTGTCACACCTCCGGCTCAACTTAGAGAAGCGGATGTCACATCTCCGGTTACAACCTGTAGGCACAGGTGTCACGCCTTTGACTATAACCTCCAGGTGCGGGGGTCACACCTCCGGATACAACCTGGAGGCGGGGTTCACACCTCCGGCCATAAATTGGAGGCGCTTGGGATTACATCTCCGGCTACAGCTAGGAAACGCGAGTGTCACATCTTCGGTTACAACATGTAAGCGCAGGTGTCAAACCCCTGGCTACAACCTGGAGGCGTGGGGGTCACACCTCCGGCTACGAATTGGAAGCGTAGGTTTCACACCTCATGCTACAACCTGGAGGTGCAGTGGTTACACCTCCGGGCACAACCTGGAGGCGCGCGGGCCACACCGGCTGAAATCTGGTGGCGCAGGTGGAGGCGCGAGAGTCACACCTCTGGCCGCAGCTTGGAGGCGCGGGGGTGTCACACTTCCTTTTGCAACCTGGAGGCGCAGCGGGTCACACTTCCGGCTGCAACCTGGAGGTGTGGGGGTCACACCGGCTACAACCTGGAGACGCAGGGGTCACATCGCCTGCAACCTAGAGGCGCGGAGATGACACCTCCGGCTATCACCTGGAGGGGCGGAGGTGACATTGGCTATCACCTGGAGACGTGGGGGTCACACCTCCAGCTACAACCTGGAGGAGCGGAGGGTCACACCTCCGGGTACAACCTAGAGGTGCAGGTGTCACATCTCTAGTTAGAACCTATAGGCACAGGTGTCACACCTCTGGCTACAACCTGGAGGCGCATATGTCAAACCTCTGGCTACAACCTGGAAGCATGGGGGTCACACCTCAGGCTACAACCTGGAAGCATGGGGGGTCACACCTCAGGCTACAACCTGGAAGCATGGGGGTCACACCTCAGGCTACAACCTGGAAGCATGGGGGTCACACCTCCGGCTACAACTTGGAGGCGCTGGGGGTCACACCTCCTGATACGACTTAGAGGTGCGAGTGTCACATATCCGGTTTCAGCAAGTAGACACAGGTGTCAAACCTCCGGCTACAAGTTGGAGGCGCTTGGGGTCACACCTCTGGCTACAACTTAGAAGGGAGGGTGTTACACTTCTGGCTAAAACCTGGAGGCGCGGAGGCCACACCTCCAGTTACATCCTAGGGGGGCGGGGATCACACTTCCGGGTACAACCTGCAGGTGCAGGGGGTCACACCTCCTGCTACAACCTGGAGGCGCGGGGGACACACCACCGGCAACATCTTTAAGGCGCGAGGGTCACACCTCCGACTGCAATTTGGAGGCGCGGGGGTGTCACACTTCCTTTTGCAACCTGAAGGCGCAGCGGGTCACACTTCCGGCTACAACCTGGAGGCGCAGGGATCACACCTCCAGCTACAAATTGGATGCGCGAGGGAGGGGGGTCACACTTCCGTCTACAACCTTGAGGTGTAGTGGTCACACCTCTGGCTACAACCTGGAGGCGCTGTGGTCACACCGGCTACACCCTACAGGCGTAAAGGTGACACCTCCAGCTACAACCTGGAGGCGTGAGAATCACACCGGTTGGAACTTGGAGGCGCGGGAGGTCACACATATGGCTGCAACCTGGAGGTGCGGGGGTCACACCTCCTGCTACAACCTGGAGTAGCAGGGAGATCACACCTCCGGTTACACCATAGAGGCGCGGAGGTGACAACTCTGGCTATAATCTGGAGGTGCAGGGGCCACACCTCCCGCTACAACCTGGAGGTGCAGGGGCCACACCTCCCGCTACAACCTGGAGGTGCAGGGGCCACACCTCCCGCTACAACCTGGAGGTGCAGGGGCCACACCTCCCGCTACAACCTGGAGGCGTGGGGGTCATACCTCCGGCTACAACCAAGCCCAGTCTTTGCCCTTGAATTCTCAGCCATCAAGTTCATGAGCGCAGCCGTAATTGTGAGAGCCTTGCACAACTTGACTATGGTGGCTCATCTGCTGCTTTCCGGCCAGTCGTAGAAGAGCTAGGTTTATACTGGCGTTCTCATTGGTGGCAGATGTGTGTACGATCGGCGGTTGGTGGGTGATGGTCCACGCATGCGTACTACAGGGGAAGGAGAAGTGGCACAATGTCCGCGAGTAGCCGACTGACACGAGTTTACTTTCAGCCCAACTCTTCCCCCTCCCCAGCCCCAGATCCTCCCCCTCCCCAGCCCCAGATCCTCCCCCTCTCCTTCCTGCCTAACACTGATGAAGACGAACAAGATGCACTACATACATCGGCTGGCTCCCCGCCACACTAACCTCTCTATCACACTCACACTTCACCACCATACCATTATACCACCATACCACTATAGTACCATAATACTCTATACCAACATACCGCTATACAACTATAACACTATGCCACCATACCACTGTAGCTCCATACCACTGCAGCACCATTCCACCATAACACTAAACAGCCATAGAACCACACCATTACAACACCATACCACAATAGCCCCATAATGCTATACCGCCATACAGCCATACAAATATGCCACCATAACACCATACAACTGTACCAAAATATCACTATAGCCCCATAACACCATACAACTGTACCAAAATATCACTATAGCCCCATAACACCATACAACTGTACCAAAATATCACTATAGCCCCATAACACCATACAACTGTACCAAAATACCACTATAGCCCCATAACACTATAACACCATACCACCATACTATCATGCCACTATACCGCCATACAACCATACCAGGACACCAACTTATCATTATAATATCATACCACTATGCCACTATAGCACCATACCACCATACCACTACACCACCATACAACCATAATATGATACCATCTCACGACCATACCACTATATCACCATACTACTATAGCACAGTACCACAATACAAATATACCAGTATACCTCCTTGCCATAGAACTATCGTACCATACCACAATACCACCATAGAGCCACTCCATTATACCAACATACCATCAAAACGCTATACCACCATACCACAGTAACACTATATCATCATACCACAGTAGCGCTACAGCACAATATCACCAGACCAACTCACCACTTACCAGCATACCACTATAGCACAATACCACTATACCATTATATAACCGTATCATCATATCACCATACCACCATACAAGTATATCACCAAACCATTATACTACCATATTTTTATATCATCACACCACTATACCCCTATGTCACATTAGCACCATATCAATATATTGCTCTAGCACCATTATACTATACTACCATACTATAAGAGCATCATATCATCATACCGCTATATCGTCATTTTATCATACCTCTATACCACTATAAAACCATATGATTATAGCACTATACCACTTTACCAACATAGCGTAATGCCACAATACCACAATAGAGGAATACCTCCATTCCACATTACTACTATACCACTATACCAATATACCACTGTGAACAGAAAGCCACCATACTGGTAAACCATCATGCCTCTATAGCCCCATACCACCATATCACAATAACACCATGGGCCCTTACTACTATAACACCATACCAATGTAATACTATACCTCTATATCATTATAACAACATGTCGTGCCACTATAACACCATAACACCGTACCATTATAGCACCATGCTACTATACAACTAAAGCACCATGCCACCATAGTACTATAGCACCATACAACTGTACCACTGCACTACCATATAAATATATCATCACACAACCATACCGCTATAGCACCACACGACCATACCACTATAGCACCACACCACCATACCACTACAGCACCACACAACCATACCACTACAGCACCACACGACCATACCACTATAGCACCACACCACCATACCACTACAGCACCACACAACCATACCACTACAGCACCACACGACCATACCACTATAGCACCACACCACCATACCACTACAGCACCACACAACCATACCACTATAGCACCACACCACCATACCACTATAGCACCACACTACCATACCACTACAGCACCACACGACCATACCACTATAGCACCACACTACCATACCACTACAGCACCACACAACCATACCACTATAGCACCACACCACCATACCACTATAGCACCACACTACCATACCACTACAGCACCACACTACCATACCACTACAGCACCACACCACCATACCACTATAGCACCACACCACCATACCACTATGGCACCACACCACCATACCAATATAGCACCACACCACCATACCAATATAGCACCACACCACCATACCAATATAGCACCATACCACCATATCAATATAGCACCATACCACCATACCAATATAGCACCATACCACCATACCACTATACCACCTTATGCGATGACACCGTACAACTCTAACACAATACTATCATACCACTACACCACCATACCACTATAACATCATATTACCATACCTTTATATCACCATACCACTATGGTACCATACCAACAAACCACAATACCATCATACCACCTTTCTACCACTACCATACCATTCTACCACCACACCACCATACCACTGCACCAGCTTACCACTATACAGCTATAGCACCAAACCACCATATCATTAGACCACTATATCACCATGCTACCATACCATTACACCACTATATCACTAGAGTACCATATCACCATAGCGTCCACAGGAGAGGAAGTGAGTGTCGTTCAGGTGTGAAGTGAGTGTGAGTGAATGGGTGCTTGAGTAGGTGAGTGGGTGAGTGAGTGAGTGCGTGAGTGAGTCAGTGAGTGAGTTAGTGAGTGAGTCAGTGGTTGAGGGTCTTGGCCAGGCAGCGTGTGGCCACATAACTGTACATACATTCCTACACCTAACTCCAGCCATAAGACCCTCACACCGCTCCTGTCTCCGCTACACATGACTCTTACTGCACCTCCACACACTTGTCTCCTTCATACTTGTCGCTCCACAACTGACCCATGCTTCACCTCTACACACCTGCCTCTTCCACACCTGACCTTTACTGCACTTCACACACCTGTGTTCTCCACACCCCTCTCCTCCAAATCTGACACTTATTGTACTCCACACACCTATCTCCTTCACACCTGTCCATACATCTTCCGTCTTCACACCTGACCCTTTCTGAGCTTCTACATATCTACCTCCTCCATACATGAGCCCCTACTGTTCCTCCACACAGCTGCCACTTTCTGATGTCTCGTATACCTGCACACTTGCTACAAACATTTGAACTCTTGCCCTGCACACCTCCACTGCTTCCATACACCTGATCTTATGTACATCACTTTTGCCGTAAGAGCCTTTCTCGATGATCAGCACATCTGACTGTCGATCTTCACATGTGTTTCCTTTGCACTCCAACACCTGCACTGTTGACAAACATCTCTGCTACCATATATCTGATGATGCTCCACACCTGTAGTGCTCCATGACGTATGTCCTGATGAATCTGTGATATTGTTTCTAACACCTGTACTTATTTTGCTGCACACCTGCATTACCACCTCATACACACACACACACACACACACACACACACACACACACACACACACACACACACACACACACACACACATATACTTGAAAGCCGTTTCCCGCGTCAGCGAGACAGCACCAGGAAACAAACGAAGAATGACCCATCCACTCATATACACATATTCATACATAAACGCCCATACACGCACATATAAAAGCATATATATATATATTTATATATATATATATATATATATATATATATATATATATATATATATATATATATATATATATATATATATATATATATATATATATATGTGTGGATGGAGAATGATGGGTGATTATTGGTGTTTATGCACATGGTTATGAGAAGAAAGATCATGAAAGGCATGTATTTTCGGAGCAGCTGATTGAGTGTCAGCAGGCTTTGGTGCACAAGACAGGGTATAAGTGAAGGGTAATTCAAATGCGAAGATGGGGTATTCAGTGTTGTGAACGGAAATGATGAAGAGCTTGTGGATTTATGTGCTGAAAAAAGACTGGCGATTGAGAATACCTGGTTTGAAAAGAGAGATAGACATAAATATACGTATGTGTATAGAATATATGGTCAAAGGGCATTATTAGATTACGTGTTGACTGATAGGCGTTAAAAGAGAAACTTTTTGGGTGTTAATATGCTGAGAGAGACAGCTAGAGGAATGTCTGATCACTATCTTGTGGAGGCAAAGGTGAAGATTTGTAGAGATATTCAAAAAAGAAGAGAATGTTAAGGAGAAGAGAGTGGTGAGAGTAAGTGAGCTTGGAAAGGAGAGACTGTGTATAGAATGGCCAAAGGTGAGAGCAAATGACGTGAGGTGAGTCGGTGAGAAATGGGATGTATTTAGGGAAGTAGCGGTGGCATATGCAAATGATGTATGTGACATGAGAAAAGGTGAGAGAGATGTGTGGTAATAAAAAAGAGTGTGGTTGAGAGAGCAGAAGAGGGTGTGTTGAAATGGTTTGGACATACGGAGAGAATGAGTAAGGAAAGGCTGAAAAGAGGATACATCTGTCAGAGGTGGAGGGAACTAGGAGAAGCGGGAGACCAAATTAGAGGTGGAAGGATAGAGTGAAAAAGATTTTGAGTGATCAGGGCTTGATCATACAGGAAGGTGAAAAGCGTGCAAGGAATAGAGTGAATTGGATCGATGTGGTATACCGGGGTCGACGTGCTCTCAGTGGATTGAACCAGGGCATGTGAAACGTCTGCGGCCTGGATGCGGATAGGGAGTTGTGGTTTCGGTGCATTACACATGACAGCTAGAGACAGTGTGAACGAATGTGGAGTTTTTTGCCTGTTTTCCTGGCGCTACCTCGCTGAAGCAGGGGTTGGCGATGCTGTTTCCTATGGGGCTGGGTGGCGCTGGGAATGGATTGAAGGCAAGCAAGTATGAATAGGTACATGTGTATACATATATAGGTCGGTGTATGTGTATGTATATTTATGCATATGTGTATATGTTGATATGTATATGTATGTGTATGTATATGTACGTGTATGGGCGTTTATGTATATACATACATATATATATATATATATATATATATATATATATATATATATATATATATATATATATATATATATGTGTGTGTGTGTGTGTGTGTGTGTGTGTGTGTGTGTGTGAGTGGATGAATCGTTCTTCGTGTTTCCTAGCCCTACTTCGCTGACGCGAGAAACGGCGATCAAATGTAAAAAAGATATATCTGTGTTTGTGTGTATGTGTGCGAAAACCTTACAGAATGGAGTATACATTATACTCAGTACAGAAAAATGTTTCAATGATCTGTAATCATTTGAGAATTCAGCATCAAATCAAATATTGGACCAGACAACTCAAGGGACACTTTCCCTACCAAGCAGCATACGAAGGCCCTTGCCCTGGTAGGCAACACATGAGGGCCCTTGCCCTGGCAGGCAACACATGAGGACCCTTGCCCTGGTAGGCAACACATGAGGGCCCTTGCCCTGGCAGGCAACACATGAGAACCCTTGCCCTGGCAGGCAACACATGAGAACCCTTGCCCTGGCAGGCAACACATGAGGACCCTTGCCCTGGCAGGCAACACATGAGGGCCCTTGCCCTGGAAGGCAACACATGAGGAACCTTGCTCTGGTAGGCAACACATGAGGACCCTTGCCCTGGCAGGCAACACATGAGAACCCTTGCCCTGGCAGGCAACACATGAGGACCCTTGCCCTGGCATGCAACACATGAGGACCCTTGCCCTGGTAGGCAGCACATGAGGACCCTTGCCCTGGCAGACAACACATGAGGACCCTTGCCCTGGTAGGCAACACATAAGGATCCTTGCCCTGGCAGGCAACACATGAGAACCCTTGCCCTGGCAGGCAGCACATGAGGGCCTTTGCCCTAGCAGGTAGCATACGTGGGCCCTTGCCATGGCAGGCAGCACATAAGGGCCCTTTCCCTTTCAGGCAGCACAAGAGGGGCCCTTGCCCTTGCAGGTAACACATGAGGGGCCTTGCCATGGCAGGTAACATATGAGGGCCTTTGCACTGGCAGGTAGCACATGAGGGCCCTTTCCCTTTCAGGCAGCACAAGAGGGGCCCTTGCCCTTGCAGGTAACGCAAGAGGGCCCTTGCCTTTGCAAATAACACATGAGGGGTCTTGCCAAGGCAAGCAGTACATGAGGGCCCTTACCCTGGCAGGCAGCACATGAGGCCCCTTGCCCTTGCAGGTAACACATGAGGGCCTTTGCCATGGCAGGCAACATATGAGGCCCTTGCCCTGGCAGGCAGCACATGAAGGCCCTTGCCCTAGCAGGCAGAAAATGAGGGCCCTTTCCCTGGCAGGCAGCACATGAGGGCCCTTGCCTTAGGAGGCAGCACATGAGGGCCCTTATCCTAACAAAGTACCATCCTACTCTTGAGTATCTAAAAGTAATTCATTTCATTCATCCGGGTGGAGTAGAGGCAACAATGGGCCACAACATGGCAGCCATTTGCTGCACTACAACCAGGAAACTGGCGTCAGGGAGAGCCCGTCTGGGGGAGGGGTTGGGGAGAGGTGAGCCTTGGTTCGGCCAGTAGTGGATCAGTCAGCGTGAGAAGGTTAGCAGTAACACCATATACCAGTTGAGGTGTGGTATAGGAGGTGATGGGTGTACTGGAGGATGTGGCGTGTGGCCGCCTGCTTGCCTCCCTGGTGGACTCCCCCTCATCCTCCAGAATGTTGGGAGGCAGAATGTGGACCAACGTACTCTGTTAACCTTACCTGCCGCCGTCTCCCGACCTCCAGGGTGGCGCTGGCTTCGGCTCCCACCCACCATCCTCCATCTCCATGACGCCATCACTCACAAACTACGGCTTCGTCTGACATACGTACAAGACATACATACAAGACATACTTACAGCCAATCATCATGTATCACTCTGATCAGGCAGGTGTGGCTGAGGCACCAGAATCCATACACACACACACACACATACACACACACACACACACACACACACACACACACACACACACACGCACACACACACACAACATATATATATATATATATATATATATATATATATATATATATATATATATATATATATATATATATATATATATATATATATATATATATATATATATATGTATACTTTGCTTAGAGTGAAGGTGACATACTTCAAGTGTGTATGTACATACTGATCTTTATGTTCCCATAATCAACAAGTGGTTGTCTCGTACTTGACCCAAACATACTTTCCAACATCAGTTTGTAAGACTTACTGTGGAAATGTAAACATTATGTGAGTCAATGTGAGAGAGTGACTTGAACTCTCCGGAATGTTGTCTGCTTCCTCCAAGATGATAACTCTAAATTCATTTTGTGAGTTGATGTCACGTGCCTCACAGAGCCACAGACTGACTTCATTCAGAAGCTAGATGAAGACTCCAGCCACAAGTTTGTTTTCTTTCTAAACAAGTCACGAGCGAGAACTGGGACACCATCCCCCCCCCCCCCCCCACCCGACCATCGTAGTGCTCTTGAACTTGGAGTAAAAGAAAAGAACAGTGTCTTCTCAGGGCCAACCCGACCCGTCTATAACAGGAACTGAAGCTTTCTCGATTCTCTGTACCGACTGGGACGCCTTTTGTACATCTTTATTTTGTACATCATGCTTGTTTCCAAGGATGGTGTACATCCTTATTATGTACACAGGTCTGTCTCTCAGCATATTCTACAGCATCACTGTGTATACCAGGTCTGTCTCCCATTATGCTGTACATCCTCAACTTGTACATCAACTTCTCCTTCCAGCTTGGTGTACATTCTCAAGCTGTACATAAAAGGCAACTTCCTCGCGTGGTATTCATACACAAGCTGTACACCAAGCCCACGTCCTAGCATAATGAACATCCCCATACTGTACAACAAGCCCACCTCCCAGCATGAAGTTCTTCCTAATACTGCACACCAAACACACTTCCCAGGATGATGTACTTCCTCATGTCGTAAACAAAGCCCACCTCTCAGCATTTGTGTACATCACTATATTGTACATCAAGCCCACTTCCCAATATGCAGTATATCCTCATGCTGTACACTAAGCCCACTTCCCAACATATGCATCATCATGCTGTGCACCAAGCCCACTTCCAAACATGTTGTATATCCTCATGCTGTACATCGAGCGCACTTCCCAACATGTTGTACATCCTCGTGCTATAACTAGGCCCACTTCCCATCATGTTGTACCTCCTCATGCTGTACACCCAGCCCACTTACTAACATGTTGCACATCTACATGCTGTACATCAAGTCCACTTCCCAACATGTTGTACATCCTCATGCTATACACCAAGCCCGCTTTCCAACATATACATCCTCATGCTGTACACCAAGCCCACTTCCCAACATGTACATCATCGTGTACACCAAGCCCACTTCCCAATATGTTGTGCATTCACATGTTGTACATCGAGTCCATTTACTAACATGATGCAAATCCACATGCTGTACACCAAGCCCACTTCCCAACATGTTGTACATCCTTTTGCTGTACAAAGAGCCCACTTTCAAACATGTTGTACATCCTGATGCTGTACACTAGGCCCGCTTTCCAACATGTTGTACTTCATCATGCTGTACACCAAACCTACTTACTACCATGTTGCACATCCTCATGCTGTACACCAAGCCCACTTCCCATCATATTGCATATCATCCTGCTGTACACCAAACCTACTTCACCAAACCCCCTTTCCAACATGTATATCTTCATGCTGTACACCAAGCCCAGTTCCCAACATGTTTTACATCCTCATGCTGTACATCAAACCCACTTCCCAACATATTTTACATCACCTTGCTGTTCACCAAGCCCACTTCATAACATGTTGTATATCATCATGCTGTACACGAAACCCACTTCCCAATATGTTGTACACCATTATGCTGTACACCAAACCCACTACCCAACATGTACATACTCATCATGTACACCAAGTCCACTTCCCAACATGTTACACATCCTCATGCTGTACGACAAACCTAATAGCCAACATGTTGTACGCCCTCATGCTGTACACCAAGCCCACTTCCCAACAAGTACATCACATGCTGTACACTAAGCCCACTTCCCAACATGCACATTTTCATACTGCACATCAATCCCACTTCCCAACATATACATCCTCATACTGTATACCAGGCCCTCTTGAAATGTTCATCATCCTGATGGACACCAAGACCACTTCCCAACATGTTGTACATCATCTTGCTGTACAACAAGCCCACTTCCAAAAACATACATCCTCATGCTATACAAAATACCACTTACCAACATTTTGCACATCCTCAAGACGTACACCAAGCCCAATTCCTAACATGTACCTCCTCATGCTCTACAAGCCCACTACTCGATATGCTGTACATCTCCATGCTGTGCATCAAGCTCACTTCTCAATATTATGCTTATCCTCATGCTGTACACCGAGTACACTTGCCAACATGTTGTACATCATGCTGTACATCAAGGCCACTTCCAAAAATGCTGTTCATCCTTATGCTATACACCAAGCCCACTCCCCAGCATGTTGTACAACATCCTGTTGTACACTATCCCACTTTCTAACAAATACATTTTCATGCTGTACGCCGAACCCACCACCCAACATATACATCCTAAAGGTGTATACTAAGCTCACTTGCCAACATGCTGTACATCGCATTGCTGTATACCAAGCCCACTTCACAGCATGTTTTATATCCATGCTGTACACCAAGCCCACTTCTCAATATATTCATCATCATGTTGTACACAAAAGACACTTACCAACATATACATGCTCATGCTGCACAACAAGCCCACTTTCCAATATGTTGTACATCATCATGCTGTACACCAAGCCCACTTCCCAACATGTTGTGCAACATCCTGCTGTACACTGATCCCACTTCCTATCATGTACATTTTCATGCTGTGCAAAAAACCCACCACCCAACATGTACATTCTAAAAATGTACACCAAGCTCACTTGCCGACATGCTGTACATCATCATGCTGTACACCAAGCCCATTTCCCACCATGTTCTACATCGTCATGCTGTACACCAAGCCCACTTCTCAACATGTTCATCATCCTCCTGTACACCAAACCCACTTCCAACATTTTTGCACCCATTCTGTACACCAAACCCCCTTTTCAACGTGTTGCACATTCTCATGCTGTACACTAGGCCTTCTTCCCAACATGCTATACTTCATCCTGCTATACACCAAGCGTACTTCCCAACATTTTGTACATCCTCATGCTGTACACCATGTCCATTCCCAACATGTTTTACATCCCCATGCTGTACACCAAGCCTTCTTCCCAACATATGTACATCATCCTGGTGTAAACAATGCCCTCTTCCTTACATATGCATCCTCATGCTATACAAAATCCCACTTACCAACATTTTGTACATCCTCATAGTGTGCACCGAGACACTTGCCAACATGTTGTACATCATCATGATGTACATTAAGCCCACTTCCCAACATGTTGTACATCTTTATGCTGTACACCAAGCCCACTTCTAAACATGTTCATCATCCTGCTGTACACCAAACCCACTTCCCAACATTTTGTACATCCATTCTATACACCAAGTCCCCTTTCCAGCGTGTTGTACATCCTCATGCTGTACACCAATCCTTCTTCCCAACATGTTGTACATCATCCTGGAGTAAATTAAGTCCTCTTCCTTACATGTGCATCCTCATGCTATACACAATCCCACTTACCAACATTTTGTACATCCTCATGATGTGCATCGAACCCACTTGCGAACATGTTGTACATCATCATGCTGTACAACAAGCCTTCTACCCAACATGTACATCATCCTGTTGTAAACAAAGCCCCCTTCCTTACATGTACATCCTCATGCTATAAAAAATCCCACTTACCAACATTTTGTACATTCTCACGGTGCGCATCGAGCCCACTTGCCAACATGTTGTACACCGTTATGCTGTATATCAAGCCCACTTCTCAACACATTGTTCATTATCCTGCTGTACATCAAACCCACTTCCCAACATTTTCTACATCAATTCTATACACCAAGCCCCCTTTCCAACGTGTTGTACATCCTCATGCTGTACACCAACCCTTCATCCCAACATCTTATTCATCATCCTGGTGTAAACAAAGCCTCCTCCCTTACCTGTGCATCCGCATGCTATACAAAATCCCACTTACCAACATTTTGTACATCCTCATGATGTACATCAAGTCCACTTGCCAACATGTTGTACATCATCATACTGTACACCAAGCCTTCTTCCCAACATGTTGTACATTATTCAGATGAAAACAAAGCCCCTTCCTTACATGGATATCCTCATGCTATACAAACTCACACTTACCAACATTTTGTACATCCTAATGGTGTACACAAAACCCACTTGCCTGCATATTGTACATCATCATGCTGTACACCAAGCCCACTACCCACCATGTTGTACATCGTCATGCTGTACACCAAGCCCACCTCTCAACATGTTCATCATCCTGCTGTTCACCGAACCCACTTCCCAACATTTTGTACATTCTGTACACCATGCCCCCTTTCCAACGTGTTGTACATTCTCATGCTGTTCACCAAGCCTTCTTCCCAGCATGCTATACTTCATCCTGCTATAAACCAAGCCCACTTCTCAACATTTTGTATATCCTCATGCTGTACAGCATGCCCATTCTCAACATGTTTTACATCCTCTTGCTGTACACCAAGCATTCTTCCCAACATGTTGAACATCATCCTGATGTAAACAAAGCCCATTTCCTTACATTTAAATCTTCATGCTACACAAAATCCCACTTACCAACATTTTGTACATCCTCATGGTGTGCACCGAGCCCACTTGCCAATATGTTGTACATCATCATGCTGTATACCAAGCCCACTTACTGCCATGTTGTACATGGTCATGCTGTACACCAGGCCCATTTCTTAACATGTTGTTCATCATCCTGCTGTACACCAAACCCGCTTCCCAACATTTTGTACATCCATTCTGCGCACCAAGCCCCCTTTCCAACGTGTTGCACATTCTCATGCTGTACACCAAGCCTTCTTCCCAAGATGCTATACTTCAACCTGCAATACATCATGCCCACTTCCCAGCATTTTGTACATCCTCATGCTGTACACCATGACCATTCCCAACATGTTCTACATCCTCATGCTGTGCACCAAGCCTTCCTCCCAACATATTGTACATCATCCTGATGTAAGCAAAGCCTCCTTCCTTACATGTAAATCCTCATGCTATACAAAGCACACTTCTCAACATGTACATCCTCATGGTGTACACCAAGCCTAATTTGGAACATTCTGTACTTCCTCAAGCTCTACGCCTAGTCCACTTCCCAACATGTATATCCTCATGCTGTACAGCAAGCGTTCTTCCCAACAAAGTGTACATCTTTATGCTGTACACCCAGCCCACTTCCCAAAATGTAGATTCTCATGCTATACAAAATCCAACTTTTGAACATTTTTTTTACATCCTAATGCTGTACACCAAGCCCACTTCCTAACATGTACATCCTCATGCTGTAAAACAAACCCACTTACCAACATGTACATACTCATGCTGTACATCAAGCCCACTTCCAAACAGGTTGAACATTTTCCTGCTGCAAGCCAATCCCACTTCTGAATATGTTGTACATTCTCATGCTCTAGTCCACATTGCAACATGTTGTACATCACCATGCGATAAACCAAGTCCACTTCCCAGGTTGTACATCTTCATACTATACACCAAGCCCATTTTCCAACATGTACACTTTCATGGTGTACACCAAGCCCACTTTCCAACGTGTTTTACATCCTCGTGCTGTACACTAATTACACTTCCCAACATATACATCCTCATGCTGAACACCAGGTCCACTTCCCAATATGTTGTACATCCTTCTCCTGTACATGAAGCCCATTTCCAAACATGTTGTACATTCTCATACTGTACAACAAACCTACTTACCAACATATGTGTACTCATGCCGTAAAGCAGTTCCACTTCCAACATGCTGTACATCGTTATGCTGCACACCAAGCCCACCTCACAACATTTTGGGCATCCTCATGCTGTACACCGAGCCCACTTCCCAACAACTTTTATATCCTAATGCTGTACACCAAGCCCACTTCCTAACAGGTTGTACATAATCCTCCCGTACACCAAGCCCATGCCCCAAAATGTAAATCCTCATGCCATACAAAATCCAACTTTCCAGAATTTTGTACATCCTAATGCTGTACACCAAGCCCACTTCCCAATATGTTTTACATCCTTATGCTGTACACCAAGCCCACTTCATAATATGTTAAATATCATCCTGCTGTACATCAAGCCCACTCCCAACATGCATTCTCATTCTATAAAAGAAACCCACTCACCAACATGATGCACATCCTCATGCTGCACACCAAACCCACTCCCAACATCTTTAATGTCCTCATTCTGTACACCAAACCCACTTTGGAACATGTTGTACACCCTCATGCTGTACACCAGCTCACTTCGGAACATGTTGTACATCTTCATGCTGTACACTGAGCCCACTATCCAACAAGTTGTACATCTTCATGATGTACACCAAACCCTCTTCCTAACATTTTGTACATCCTTATTCAGTACACCAAGCCCTCTTTCCAATATGCTGTACAACCTCATGCTGTACAACAAGCCCGCATCCCAACATTTTGTACATCCTCGTGCTGTACACTATTTAGAATTCCCAACATGTACATCTTCATGCTGTACACCAAGACCACTTCCCAACATTTTGAACATCTTCATGAGGTACACCGAGGCCACTTCCCAACATGTTTTACACCCTAATGCTGTACACCAAGCCCATTTCCCAAAATGCACATCCTCATGCTATACAAAATCAAATTTACCAACATTCTGTACATCCTCATGGTGTACACCAAGCCCACTTCCCACCATGTTTTAATCCTCATGCTGTGCATCATGCCCACTTCCCAACATGTTGAGCATCATCCTGTGTACACTAGGCCCACTTCTCAACATGTATATTCTCATTCTGTAAACGAAACTCACTTACCAACTTGATGTACACCCTCATGCTTTACATTAAGCCCACTCCCGAACATGTTTTATTTCCTCATTCTGTACATGAAGCCCACTTCAGAACATGTTGTACATCTTCATGCCGTAATCAAGCCCACTTCTCAACAGGTTGTACATCTTCATGCTGTACATCAACCCCACTTCCAAACATGTTGTACATCCTTATGATGTAATCCAAACACACATCCCAACATGTTTACATCCTCATGCTGTACACCAAGCCCAAATCCCAACATTTTGCACATCGTGTTGCACACATCCCAACATGTACATCCAAATGCTATACATCAAGCTCACTTTCCAACATGTACATCCAAATGCTGTACATTAAGCTCACTTTCCAACATGGCGTACATCCTCATGCTGTACACCAAGTCACTTCATAACATATTGTACATCCTCATGCTGTACAGCAAGCCCACTTCCCATAACGTTGTACATCCTCATGGTGTACATCAAACCCAGTTCGATATATGTTGTACTTTCTCATGCTGTACACCTACTATACTTTCCAACATGTTGTACATCCTCATACTGTACACCAAGCCCACTCCCAACGTGTACCATTCCCAACATGTTGCACACCATTATGCTCTACAAAGCCCACTTGCCAACATGTTATACATCCTTATGCTGAACATCAAGGCCACTTCCCAACAAGTTCTACATCCTCATGCTGTACACCAAGCTCACTTTCCAGCATGTTTTACATCATCATGCTGTACACCAAGCCCACTTCCCAACATGATTCATATCATCATTCTGTACACCAAGCCCACCTCCTAATATGTTGTACATCCTCATAGTGTACACCAAGCCCAACTCGAAACGTGTACTTATTCTTGCTGTATGCCTAGTCCACTTCACAAAATGTTGCACATCCTCATGCTGTACACCCAGCCCACTTCCCAATAGGGTGAACATATTCATGTTGTACGCCAAGCCCACTTCCCAAAATGTAAATTCTCATGCTATACAAAATCCAACTTCCCAACATGTTGTACATCCTCATGCTGTACATCAAGCCCACTTCCCAACATCTACATCTCATGATGTACGACTAGTCCACTTCCCAGCATGTGTATCCTCATGCTCTACAACAAGCCCACTTCCAAACATGTACGTCTTCATGCTGCACACCAAACCCACTTCTTATCATGTACATCCTTATGATTTACACCAAACCCACCTCCCAATATGTTGTACATCCTCGTGCTGTACACTAAGCGCACTTCCCAGCATGTACATCCTCATGCTGTACACCAAGCCCAATTCCCAACATGTTGTACATCTTCATGCTGTAAACCAAGCCCACTTCCCAACATACTGTACAACCTCATGCTATACACCAAGCCCATTTCCCACCATGCACATCCTGATGCTGAACACCAAGCCCACTACCCAGCATGTTATACATTATCATACTGTAAACCAAATCTACTTCTCTACATGTTTTGTATCCTCATTCTGTACACCAACCCCACTTCCCAACTTAGAGAAACTTCATGTACATCCTCATGCTTTAAACTAGTCCACTTCCCAACATGTTTTACATCCTCATGCTGTACACCATACCCACTTACCAGCATGTTATACAATCTCATGCAATATATCTAATCCACTTCCCAACATGTCATACATCTTCATGCTGTACACCAAGCCGACTTCCCAATGTGTTTTATATCCTCATTCTGTATACCAAGCACACTTCCCAACATGTTGTATATCATCACGCTGTAAACCATGCTCACCTTCGAACATGATGTACATTTTCATGCCGTACATATAGTCCGCTTCCCAACATGTTGTATACGCTAATGTTGTACACCATGCCGACTTCCCAACATGTTGTACATCTTCATGCTGTAAAGTAAGCCCACTTCCCAATATGTTGTACATCCTCGTACTGTACAATAAGAACACTTCCCAACATGTACATCCGATGCTCTACTTCAAGCCTACTCTCACCATGCTACGCTTCCTCATCCTGTACATAAAGACCACATCTCAACACGTACAGCCTCATGCAGTACATCAAGCACACTTGCCAACATTATACATCACCATTCTGTACACCAGGAGAACTTCCCAACATGTTTTATATCCTCATTCTGTACATCAAGCCCACTTCTCAACATATTGTACTTTCTCAGCTGTACACCTAATCCACTTTCAAACATGTTTTAACTCCTGATGCTCTACACCAAGCCCACTTCTGAACATGCTATACATCTTCATGCTGTACATCAGACACTCTTCCCAACATATTTTATATCCTCTTGCTGTACACTAAGCACACTTCCCAACATACACATCCTCAAATGTACAACAGGCCCACTTCCTAACATTTTGTATATCCTCATGCTGTACACTAAGCCCACTTCCCAACATGTACAACCTTATGCTGTAGACCATGCCCATTTTCCAACATGTTATACATCATCATGCTGTACATCAAGCCTACATCCCGAGATATTTCATATCCTCGTTCTGTACACCAAGCCCACTTCCTAACATATTGTACATCCTCATGCTCTACAGCAAGCCCACTTCCGAACATATTGTACATTCTGATGCTGTACATCTAGTTCAATTCTTAGGAAGTAGTAAATCCTCATGCCGTACACCATGCCGACTTCCTAATATGCTGTACATCGTCATGCTGTACAGCAAGTATACTTCCAAATATATTGTACATCCTCGTACTGTACAATAAGAACACTTTCCAACATATATATCCTTATGCTCTACTCTAAGCCTACTTCTCACCATGTTATACATCCTCACCCTGTACACAAAGCCCACTTCTCAATATGTACATCCTCACGCAGTACACCAAGAACACTTGCCAGCGTTGTGCATCATCATTCTGTACACCAAGCAACTTCCCAACTTGTTTTATACCCTCATTCTATACACCGAGCCCACTTCCTAACATGTTGTACATTCTCACGCTGTACACCAAGCCCACTTCGGAACATTTTGTACTTCCTCATGCTGAACACCGAATCCACTTTCAAACATGTCTTAATTCCTCATGCTCTACACCAAACCCACTTCCAAACATGCTATACATCTTCATGCTGTACACCAAACCCTCTTCCCAACATAGTGTAAAACTCCCTCCCCGTACAGTGGGACCCACTAGTCTATATCTCCCTCCCCGCACAGTACACATGGGTAACAACAGATACAGCCGGTAGTCCATAGACAGCTATCCGTCCACAGACATAGCCACACGTCCAGCCATCCGTCAACAGACACAGTTACTCATCCTCTGACACAGCCATCCATCCTCTGACACAGCCATCCGTCCTCTGACACAGCCATCCATCCTCTGACACAGTCATCCATCCGCAGACACATCCATCTGCCCATATGTGTTGCAGATATCCAGGTAAACCTCTAGAACTATTGTTCAAAGTGTCACTGGAGCGAGGCGGAGTGGCTCGGTAATGAAGGTAGACCAGGAACAGACACTGAACTACAGAGCTGTCTCACTGACGAGTGTGGTCTTGGTGGATCCAGGAAAGATAGTAAGACAATGGATGACTCCCGACGGAGGAGAAGTTAACTACATATAAAACAGTCCACTCTATTTGAGAGGAGGTCATCATAAACATCTTCTTACAGTTTTACGAGAGAGTGAGCTCTATGTGAGACAAAAGGGAAGGCTGTTTGTATCTGAACTGCCAGAAATCATTTAACACTGAACAGCATGGAAGGCTGATTAAGAAGCTGGGTCACCAGGCAGGAATGAGGGAAGACACTCCTTCAATGAAAAGAATATCTCAGTGGGAGGGAACCCTGGATGCATGTTCGAGGAGCCTTCTCTAAATGGTTTGAAGTGACCACCAGAGCCTACAGGGTTCTGATCTAGAGCCATGACTTTTCATGATCTGTGTAAATGACTTATCCAAAGATACTGACTCATACCTGAATATGTTTCAGGGCAAAGGTCATGAGGGAGGTGAAAAGCGATGAAAACAGCATCATCTCACAAGAAGACCCAGACATGCTCCGAAGTTGTTGGTCTGAAGCATAGTTCAGGAAATTTGAACCGAGCTAATGTAATGATGACAGGACAACGTATGAGGCGGCTTCAGTATGATTGTCATATCGCAAGATATAAACTTCTGTGTAAGAAGAACCTGTAAGTCGACATTGTCCCTATCCTGTCGCTAAAGTGCCATATTACAATAGTTACGGAGACGGTGTCTTTTGGCAACTATCACAATAGCTTTCAAGTATATGGACAAGTAAGCATTCAATTAGCTGTTTATATCCTACATAAGGCCAGAATTAGAATATGCTTCTCAGGTTTGGCCAATGATCCCAAAGAAACACAAAGAGCTCAGAGAAGGTCCAGATGAGGGCAGCAAATATGGTACCGAAATAAAGAGAGATGAGTTAGAGGGAAAAGCTGAGGCTTTATATTTGCCCACCTTGGAAGGGAGGAGAGTGAGGGTTGACCTGATCACAACATTTAAGATTTTAAAGCATTAATGACGTTAGGAGAGGCCAGATCTTCGACAGATGTAGGATAGAACACCCAGGGGATATCAGAATGAAGTTAAGCAAGAACTTTTTAAACATGAATGTAAAGAAGTTCTAATGTAGCATAAGAGTGGTGGGTGAATGGACTAGAAACATTGAAAAAATGGTAAATGCACACACGGTATACATAAGTGTAAGGGCAGCGCTGGATGATATTAGAGAATGTTCATGTGACGGGGTCCCATGAACCTAAAACTCCCTCCCCGTACTGTACAAATAGGTAATTACATATAGGTAATCACGGACACAACCAGTCGTCCAGAGACACAGCCATCCGTCAGCAAACATAGCTATCCGTTCACAAAGATAACCGCCCGTCCATATATACAGCCACCTGTCTACTGACACAGCCACTCGTCCACTAACACAGCCACCCATCCAGAGGCACAGCCATCTGTCCACAGACGCAGCCCTTTCTCTACAGTATTACTATTACTATTCACTAACGCTCTATCTTAACTGGGAGATCAGTCTTAAAACCCAAGCATTGTCAGATCGAAGAAAATTGGAAGAAAGTAGGAAAGGAATAGGAATTTATTACTGACTTGCCTACAACTTACTATAGATAAGTAGCCGCCACCCATACATCCTGCTGAGCTTCGGTTCATCTTGAGAAGAAAAGTTCTCCAACGAAACTTGTGACAAGCAGAGCAGCCTTGCTTCTCTAGGACGGCCGTGTGAGTACCTCTAAAAGCCAAGGTGGCTAGAGTCTCTCAATCTTCATATTGAATCTTAATCAGAAATCATTTCAAACGAGGGAAAATATCAAGACCAGGTAATCATGAGCTCATCTCTACTGTAAAAATCAAGAGGAAAGAACAAAGAATGAATAACCAAAGAACAAAACTTTAAGATTTACATTTAATTTGACTGGAAATAGACATAGGAGTAGAAAGTAACACAATTACACGAGGAGGGAAAGAAACGAAAGAATCAAAAGAAAAATCGTAAGAACTGTCATGAAATGAGAAAGGAAGTGATAGTCAGTGAACAGCTAAACACATTCACAGTAAATAAACAGATTCTGAAGGAAAGAAGATTAGTTTACTGAAAAGCGTGAATAGTCAGAAGCCTCTTCTCTAGAAGGAAATGACCGCAACACGTAATATTATTTATAGTATGGAGAGAGGTGAAGGGGTAACTTTGGAGGCTGATTAACACACGCAGAGCATGAAGACGGGTGTACTGGGACTGAGAACAGAGGACGAACAAATGGAGGTACACAGGAAATTGGTTAAGATGCGGAGAGAATAATTTGCACTATAAGACATAAAGAAGTTAAGATGGTTTTATGGCAGAGCAGAAGAACCCGTGCTTGCTAGCTTAGAAATGGGTGGCATCAAAAATAGAAAGATTAGTAAAGCTGGAGGTTCATTAGTGTAAATCAATGATGGTTGGTTTGGAAAGTAATACACTAGGTAAAGAATAGAGGGAAGAGAAAGAAGGAAGGCTCATGGAAACATTATCAGAGGCCTCAGCGTTGCCATACGTAATTTCTGTGATAAAAGAAATAAGAAGAATTGGTGGTTATAATCCAGAATCATAGAGACTTCCTGTAGCCAGGAGGTACTGCTAGAGTAAAATTCAGTGGAGTATTCATCAAGCGTGATTGACAGAAGGAAGAGAAGGAGAGAAGCAAAGAATACACTCAGAAGGCAAACAACAGGAAACACCAAATGAGGCAAGAGGACCATAAAGATGGCAAAAGTATCAGGCGATACTAATGCGGGTTGGTTTAAATGGTAAAGGGATGGAATTGAAGGATCTCATAAAGAAACAAGCTTCTGAAAGTAATAAAACTGTGAAAACAAAGATGAATAAAAGGATAAAATCCTATGTGCACTGTTCTGAAGGGTACATGACAGCAAGAAGGCAACGACAGGATAAAGCAGAGGGATATCTGGCTCACGTGAAAAAGGAGAGCCATAATTCTCAGGCACTGGTGGATGTTGGACCAGTCAGAGGCAACATGATGGCTGGAGTAAGTGTAGCAAGGAAGTGCATAGTGGTGTTCATGGTATATAATCCTTCAAAGAATCTTAACGAACCAGAACAAATATACCATGACAACAAGGAAGGGACAATCATCATGGTACATGAAGCAGTAAAACATTCATTAATTAGAGAAGGTAAAGGAGTGATAATGGCGGATTTCAATGATAAGGAAACAGACTGGCGGGATTTAGATTTTCATGGTGAGAGAGAGGATGATGGAGACACAAGTTTCTAGAGTGTGTGACGGAAAACTTCCTGTACCAACATGTCAGTGAGCACAAGAGGACGAACGAGACTGATACAGTCGTTACTAGATCATATCTTGACACATACTAGCATGAATATTGAGAATATCATATATGATACACATATACTAGCATGAATATTGAAAATATCATATATGATACACATATACTAGCAAGAATATTGAGAATATCATATATGATACCCATATACTAGCATGGATGTTGAAAATATCACATAAGATACACATATACTAGCATGGATATTGAGAATATCATATATAATACACATATACTGACATGGATGTTGAGAATATCATATGATACACATATACTAGCACGCATATTGAGAATATCATATATGATACACAAATACTAACATGGATATTGAGAATATCATATGATACACATATACTAGTATGAACATTGAGAATATCATATATGATACACATATACTAACATGGATATTGAGAGTATCATATACGATACACATATGCTAGCATGGATATTGAGAAAATCATATATCATACACATATACTAGCATGGATATTAAGAATATCACATATGATACACATATACTAGCATGGATATTGAGAATATCATATATGATACACATATACTTGCATGGATATTGAGAGTATCATATATGATACACAAATACTAGTATTGATATTGACAATATCATATATGACACACATATACTAGCATGGATATTGAGAATATCATATATGATACACAAATACTAGCTTGGATATTGCGAATATCATATATGATACTCATATACTAGCATGGATATTCGGAATATCATACATGATACACAAATGCTAGCATGGATATTGAGAATATCATATATGATGCACATACTAACATGGATATTGAGAATATCATATGTGATGCACATATACTAGCATGGATATTGAGAATATCATATATGATACACAAATACTAGTATGGATATTGAGAATATCATATGATGCACAAATACTAGCATGGGTATTGAGAATGTCATATATGACACACATATACTTGCATGGGTATTGAGAATAGCATATATGACACACAAATACTAGTATGAATATTGACAATATCATATATGATACACATATACCAGCATGGATATTGAAAGTATCATATATGATACACATATACTAGCATGGATATTGAGAATATCATGTATGATACACGAAAACTAGTATGGATATTGAGAATATCATATATGATGCACATATGCTAGCATGGATTTTAAGAATATCATATATGATAGACATATACTAGCATGGATATTGAGAATGTTCTATATGATACACACATATTAGTATGGATATTGAGAATATCATATATGATACACCTATACTAGCATGGATATTGAGAATATCATGTATGATACACATATACTAGCATGGATATTGAGAATATCGTATATGATGCACAAACACTAATATGGATATTAAGAATATCATATATGATACACAAATTCTAGAATCGATATTGAGAATATCATATATGATACACATATACTAGCATGGATATTGAGAATATCATGTATGATACACATATACTAGCATGGATATTGAGAATATCGTATATGATACACAAACACTAATATGGATATTAAGGATATGATATATGATACACAAATTCTAGCATCGATATTGAGAATATCATATATGATACACATATACTAGCATGGATATTGAGAGTATCATATATGATACACATGCACTAGCATGGATATTGAGAATATCATGTATGATACACATATACTAGCATGGATATTGAGAATATCGTATATGATACACATGCACTAGCATGGATATTGAGAATATCATGTATGATACACATATACTTGCATGGGTATTGAGAATATCATAAATGATACACATACACTAGCAAGGATATTGAGAATATCATTATGATACACATATACTTGCATGGATATTGAGAATATCATTATGATACACATATACTTGCATGGGTATTGAGAAGATCATATATGATACACATACACTAGCATGGATATTGAGAATATCATTATGATACACATATACTTGCATGGATATTGAGAATATCATGTATGATACACATATACTTGCATGGATATTGAGGAACAGCTAATCAGGCGAAGATAATCGAAAACGTTTCCATAAAGTCACCTGGATTAGATAATCAGTTAAGGAATAACTCATCAGGCGAAGGGATTCAGGGGAAGCGTGTAGAGGATGAAGTAAGGGTGTAGGAGAAACAGAATGTGATCAAGAGTGTTTTCTTAGCGGGAGTCACTGTATAGCCTTGACAACACCAGCAACATGGGATGGGCAGAAGGTCTTGAAGAGCATTAAAGTATCTAGAGAAGACATAAACAAAGCACTAAAAGGTCTTAATCCTTTATAAGCTCATGATCATGATGAAATCCCTCTATGTGTGTGGAAGATGTGGGCAGATGTACGTAGTAGACGGCCATTTGAAATATTCAAGATGTCGCCGCAGGAAAGTTAAGTGCCATTGAAGAGGAAGAGAATAAATTTCATTGCGAACTTAAAATAACAGACCGGGAAGTTGTGCAGAACTTCCTGGATGAGAAGATACAAACGACAGACTTTCTTGATGAGAAACAACACAGATTAAGGGGAGCGAGGTAACGCTAAACACACCTCATGGTCCTGGACGATAGAGTGAGTCCTGTAATACGTGGATGAAAGAGAAGGTTGGGTGAACTGTCTGTGTCCGGAGTGCCAGAAAGCACCCGACACACTGGAAGGGGGGGAGATAAAGATGATGAATCATCGGGCTGGAATGATGGAAGACTCATTCAATGGACAGAAAATTATCTTCATGGAAGGAAATAAGAACACATATCACAACAGCCTTCTCGAAATGGGTTGAGGTGACCAGTGGCGTGCCGAAGGGCTCAGTCCAGCGACCGTTATTGCTCCTACTGATCTATGTGAAGAACTGGCTAGAAGGACGAGGCATATACTTCAATATCTCTGTGGATGTTGCCAATGAAGGTAGTAAAGAGTGAGGAGGATTGCATCAGCTTGGAAGAAGATCAGACAAACACAAGTGTTGGTCCACTTCGTGGTTGATGATGCCAACTTCAGTAACTGCAGATTCATGAGGATGTTGCACACTTCATTATGAATATCATCCAGGAGGAAATAAGTTGCAAGAATATGTATTTGGGAGGAACTTAGCAAGTCGACATTTTACCTAAGCTGTCGGCGGAGCCCCGTCTTGTTAGAGAGAAACTGTCTGTTGGGAAACATGGGTAAAGAAGTATTTAGCATACTGTTGACATCTTGTGTTAGAATGTTTGTCAAGTTTGGTGACCACTTAAAGAAGAACAAAGAACATTCAGAGAAGGTCCAAAAAAAGGTAACGAAAATGGTACCAGAATTAAGAGAGCTATGCATCAATGAAAAGTTATAAGGCTATAAATTTGTCCACTATAGAAGAAAAATTAGTAAGGGGTGACCTGCCCACAACATTAAAATTTTTCAAGCAGTCTGACGTCTTGAACAGTTGATTCTTATAACTATGCAAAAACAAAACAACTAGAGCGCAAACCATGAAATGAAACTTGTTACAAAAGACATAAAGAAATACTTTTATAGTAAGATAGTAATGGAAGCATGGAAGATACCCAGTCATGAGACTTACAGTGTGGAGAACATACAGAAAGTGAAAAAAGTTGTTTGTCAAAAAATTTTTAAGAGATGGGAACCCAGGAGTGTAGGACTCCCTCCTCCATCCTTCGTACACACACACACACACACACACACACACACACACACACACACACACACACACACACACCCACACACCACACACACACACAAACAAGGGATCTTACATGAAGCAAGATCCCATAAGTTAAGAGGAGGACTACCTTATGGCAAGAGACAATCAAACGCCAACAGACACAAGACAGACTAAAGCCCACTTACAAATATGAGTGACTGACAGACGTATGGTGACCAGCCCACAGGTACAGGTACACCCATCCCCAGGCAGCATAAGCTCAGACACAGCCATACGGTTACAGACAGACAGCTGTCTGCAGGTAGACAGATGTTCACCTACACAAAGATGGAACAATGTAAGGTCAAGCACGTGAGCAAAGAACCACTCCTCCAGGGCAGCACAGATAGACAGCAATACGAGTCTAACGAATATAGACAGCACATGCCCAAGCACGTAAAACAGTCAAGCTGGTAAAGACAACACTTACAGACACATGGCTCGTACAGACAGCATGTACAGATACATGGCTCGTATAGAAAGCATATACAGACATATTTCCTGTACAGACAACATATGCAGATACATGGCTCGTATAGACTGCATATGCAGACATATCTCTCGTACACACAGCATATACAGACACACGGCTCGTACAAACAGCATATACAGACACATGGCTTGTGCAGGCAGTATATACAGACACATTTCTTGTACAGACAGCATATGCAGACACATGGCTTGTACAGACAGAACATACAGGCAAATGGCTTGTATAGACAGCGTATAGACAGACAGCATGTAGAGACATTTCTTATACAGACAGCATATACAGTCGCATAGCATGTACATATGGCATGTACAGAAACATTTCTTGTAGAGACAACATATACAGACATATGGCTCATACAGACATCATATACATACATATGGTTCGTAAAGACAGCATATACATACATATGGCCAGACATCATATACATACGTATGGTTCGTAGAGACAGCATATACAGACGTATGGCATGTGCAGAGAGCATATACAGATACATGGCTCGTACAGACATCATATACAGACACATAGCTTGCACTGACACATAGCTTGTACAGACTGCATATACAGACATATGACTCGTGCAGACAGCATATACAGACACATAGCTCGAAGAGACAGCACATAGAGACACATGGCTTGTACAAGCAGCATATAAAACACATCGCTCGTATACACTGCATACACAGACATTTGGCTTGTACAGCAAGCATATACAGACATATCGCTAGCACAGATAGCATATACAGACACATGGCACGTACACACAGCATAAACAGACATATCGCTCGTACATATAGCATGTATAGACACATGGCACGTACAGACAGCATAGGCAGATACATGGTTAATAGAGACAGCATATACAGAAATATGGCTTGTACAGACAGCATATACAGACACATTGCTTGTACAGAGCGCATATTTAGACGTTTGGCTTGTACAGACAGCATATACAGACACATGGCTTGTTCAGACTGCAATTACAGACACATGGCTTGTACAAACTGCAGATACAGACACATGGCTCGTACAGAGCGGATATTTAGACATTTGGCTTGTACAGACAGCATATACAGACACATGGCTTGTACAGACAGAACATACAGAAAATGGCTCGTAGAGATAGCATATAAAGATATATGGCTTTTACAGACAGCATACACAGGCACATATCGTACAGACAGCATATGCAGATACGTAGCTTCTACAGACAGCATATACAGACACATGGCAAGTACAGATGGCATATACAAATACATGGTGCGTAGGGACAGCGTATATAGACACGTGGCTCGTACATACAGCATATGCAGACACATGGCATGTACAGACAGAAAATGCAGACACAGGGCTTGGACACACAGCATATACAGACTTATTGTTCGTAGAGACAGCATATAAAAACACATGGCTCGTACATACAGCATATGCAGACGCATGGCTCGTACAGACAGCACATACAGGCATACGGCTTGTATAGACAGAGTAAACAGACACATTGCTTGTACACACAGCGCATACAGACATATTACTCGTACAAACAGCATATACAGACACATGGCATGTACAGAGAGCATTTACAGACATATCACTTTTACAGACATCATATACAGACACATGGTTCATAGAGACAGCATAAGCAGACATAGGGCATATGCAGAGAGTATATACAGGTACATGGCTCGTACAGACAACATATGCAGACATCTGGCTCGTACAGACAGCATATACAGACAAAAGGCTCGTACAGCCAGCATAAACAAAAAATTTACGTACAAACAGCATATACAGAAAAATAACTTCTACAGAAGCATATACAGACTCATGGCTTGCACTAACACATAGCTCGTGCACACTGCATATACAGACAAATGCCTTGTACAGAGAGCATATGCAGACACATGGCTCGTGGAAACAATATGTTCAGACATAGGGCTTGTACAGAAAGCTTATAAAGACACGTGGCTCTTACTGTCAGTATATACAGATACAAGGCTCGAACAGACAGCATATACAGACATTTGGCTAGTAAAGACAACATATACAGAAAAACAGCTTATACAGACAGCATATACAGACACGTTGCTTGCACTGACACATGGCTCTTACAGACTGAATATACAGACCTATGGCTTGTACAGATAGTATATACAGAGACATCGCTCGAACAGACAGCATATATAGTCACAAGGATCATACAGACAGCATATAGAGACACACGGCATGTGCAGACAGCTTACAGAAACAAATAACTTGTACATACAGCATATAGAGACACATGGCTCGTACAGACAGGATATACAGGCACAAGGCTTGTACAGACATCATATCGAGACAATGGCTTGTACAGGCAGCATATACAGAGACATGGTTTGAACTAACAGTATATACAGGCACATAGCTTGTACAAACATATGGCCCGACCAGACAGTATATGCAAACACATCGCTCGTGCACACAGCATACACAGACATCTGGCATGTACAGAAAGCATATGCAGATGTATCGCTCTCACAGATTGCATATACAGACACATGGCACGTACACATAGCATAAACAGATATATTGCTCGTACAGATGGCATAAAAAGACACATGGCACACAGACAGCATATACAGATACATGGTTTATAGAGACAGCATATACAGACATATGGCTCGCACAGAAAGAATATACAGATACAGGGCTTGTACAGACAGAACATACGGACAAAAGGCTGATACAGACAGTATATAGAGATATATGGTTCTCACAGACAGCATATACAGGCACATGGCATGTAAGGACACCATATACAGATACCTGGCTTGTACAGACAGCATATACAGACACATGGCTTGTACAGACAGCATATACAGACACATGGCCTGTACACACAGAACATACAGACATATTGAGGTACAGACAGCATATACAGACACATGGCTTGTACAGACATCATATACAGACCTATCACTCGTACAAGCAGCATATACAGACACCTATCATGTACAGAGAGCATTTAAAGACTTATCGCTCCTACAGACAACATATGCAGACATATAGCTCGAACACACACAACATACAACATATACAGACACATGGCACGCACAGACAGCATATACAAATACATGGCGCATAGAGAAAACTTATAGAGACACTTGGCTCGTGGAGATATCATATAGAGGCACATCGCTCGCACAGACAGCATACACAGACACATGGCTTGTACACAGAACATATACAGACATATTGCTCTTACAGACAGTATATACAGTATATACAGTATATACAGATAGAATATATAGACATATTGCACGTACAGACATGATATACAGACATATGTCTCGTACACACGACATACAGATACATGGCATGTACAGAGAGCATTTACACACATATACACACATATCATTCGTTCAGACAGCATATGCAGAAATATATCTCATACACAGGGCATATACAGATACATGGCTTGTACACACAGCACATGCAGACACATGGCTCGTACAGACAGCACATACAGACATGTGGCCTGTATAGACAGTGTATACAGACGCATGGCTTGTGCACACAGCACATACAGACATATTACTCGTACAAACAGCATATACAGACACATGGCATGTACAGAGAGCATTTACAGACATATCACTTTTACAGACATCATATACAGACACATGGCTCATAGTGACAGCATATACAGACATAGGACATATGCAGAGAGCATATACAGATACATGGATTGTACAGACAGCATATGCAGACATTTGGCTTGTACAGACAGCATATACAGACAAAAGGCTCGTACAGCCAGCATAAACATAAAATTAACTTGTACAAACAGCATATACAGAAAAATAACTTCTACAGAAGCATATACAGACTCATGGCTTGCACTGACACATAGCTCGTACACACTGCATATACAGACAAATGCCTTGTACAGAGAGCATATACAGACGCATGGCTTGTAGAAACAATATGTTCAGACATATGGCTTGTACAGAAAGTTTATAAAGACACGTGGCTCTTACTGTCAGCATATACAGATACAAGGCTCGAACAGACAGCATGTACAGACATTTGGCCAGTAAAGACAACATATACAGAAAAACAGCTTATACAGACAGCATATACAGACACATTGCTTGCATTGACACATGGCTCGTACAGACTGAATATACAGACCTATGGCTTGTACAGATAGTATATACAGAGACATCGCTCGAACAGACAGCATATATAGTCACAAGGATCATACAGACAGCATATAGAGACACACGGCATGTACAGACAGCATACAGAAACAAATGACTTGTACATACAGCATATAGAGACACACGGCTCGTACAGACAGGATACACAGGCACATGGCTTGTACAGACATCATATCGAGACAACGGCTTGTACAGGCAGCATATAGAGAGACATGGCTTGAACTGACAGTATATACAGGCACATAGCTTGTACAAACATATGGCTCGACCAGACAGTATATGCCAACACATCGCTCGTACACACAGCATACACAGACATTTGGCATGTACAGAAAGCATATGCAGACATATCGCTCTCACAGATTGCATATACAGACACATGGCACGTACACATAGCATAAACAGATATATTGCTCGTACAGATGGCATAAAAAGACACATGGCACATACAGACAGCATATACAGATACATGGTTTATAGAGACAGCATATACAGACATATGGCTCGCACAGAAAGAATATACAGATACAGGGCTTGTACAGACAGAACATACAGACAAAAGGCTGATACAGACAGTATATAGAGATATATGGTTCTCACAGACAGCATATACAGGCACATGGCATGTAAGGACACCATATACAGATACCTGGCTTGTACAGACAGCATATACAGACACATGGCTCGTGCAAACAGCATATACAAAAATATGGCTTGTACAGACAGCATATACAGACACATGGCCTGTACACACAGAACATACAGACATATTGCTCGTGCAGACAGCATATACAGACACATGGCTTGTACAGACATCATATACAGACCTATCACTCGTACAAGCAGCATATACAGACACCTATCATGTACAGAGAGCATTTAAAGACTTATCGCTCCTACAGACAACATATGCAGACATATAGCTCGAACACACACAACATACAACATATACAGACACATGGCACGCACAGACAGCATATACAAATACATGGCGCATAGAGAAAACTTATAGAGACACTTGGCTCGTGGAGATATCATATAGAGGCACATCGCTCGCACAGACAGCATACACAGACACATGGCTTGTACACAGAACATATACAGACATATTGCTCTTACAGACAGTATATACAGATGTGTCGCTTTCACAGATAGAATATATAGACATATTGCACGTACAGACATGATATACAGACATATGTCTCGTACACACGACATACAGATACATGGAATGTACAGAGAGCATTTACACACATATACACACATATCATTCGTTCAGACAGCATATGCAGAAATATAGCTCATACACAGGGCATATACAGATACATGGCTTGTACACACAGCACATGCAGACACATGGCTCGTACAGACAGCACATACAGACATATGGCCTGTATAGACAGTGTATACAGACGCATGGCTTGTGCACACAGCACATACAGACATATTACTCGTACAAACAGCATATACAGACACATGGCATGTACAGAGAGCATTTACAGACATATCACTTTTACAGACATCATATACAGACACATGGCTCATAGTGACAGCATATACAGACATAGGACATATGCAGAGAGCATATACAGATACATGGATCGTACAGACAGCATATGCAGACATTTGGCTTGTACAGACAGCATATACAGACAAAAGGCTCGTACAGCCAGCATAAACATAAAATTAACTTGTACAAACAGCATGTACAGAAAAATAACTTCTACAGAAGCATATACAGACTCATGGCTTGCACTGACACATAGCTCGTACACACTGCATATACAGACAAATGCCTTGTACAGAGAGCATATGCATACACATGGCTCGTAGAAACAATATGTTCAGACATATGGCTTGTACACAAAGTTTAGAAAGACAAGTGGCTCTTACTGTCAGCATATACAGATACAAGGCTCGTACAGACAGCATATACAGACATTTGGCCAGTAAAGACAGCATACACAGAAATACAGCTCGTACAGACAGCATATACAGACACATTGCTTGCACTGATACATGGCTCGTACAGACTGTATATACACACATATGGCTTGTGCAGATAGTATATACAAAGACATCGATCGAACAGACAACATATATAGTCACAAGGATCATACAGATAACATATAGAGACACACGTTATGAACAGATAGCATATAGAGACAAATAATTTGTACATACAGCATATAGAGACACATGGCTCGTATTGACAGGATATACAGGCACAAGACTTGTACAGACATCATATAGAGACAATGGCTTGTACAGGCAGCATATACAGAGAGATGGCTTGTAGAGACAGTCTATACAGGAACATAGCTTGTACCAATGTATGTGCTCGACCAGACAGCATATGCAGACACATCGCTCGTACACACAGCATACACCGACGTTTGGCATGTACAGAAAGAATATGCAGACATATCGCTCTCACAGATCGATATCCGGACACATGACACGTACACAGCATAAACAGACATATCGCTCGTGTAGATGGCATAAAAAGACACATGGCACATACAGACAGCATATGCAGATACATGAGTTGTAGAGACAGCTTATACAGACATATGGCTCGTACAGAAAGAATATACAGACAGAGAGCTTGTACAGACAGAACATACAGGCAAATGACTGGTACAGACAACATATAGAGATATATGGTTCTCACAGACAGCATATACAGGAACATGGCAAGTAAGGACACCATATACAGGTACTTGGCTTGCACAGACAGCATATACAGACACATGGCTCGTACAGACAGCATATACAAATAGATGGCGCGTAGACACAAAGTATCATACAGATTGTTCGTACAGATAGCATGTACAGACACATGGCTTGTAAACACAGCCCATACAGACATATTGCTCGAACAGACAGCATATGCAGACACATGGCTTGTACAAACAGCATATACAATACAAGGCATGTAGACACAGCATATACAGACATATCGCTCGTACAGACAACATATGCAGACATAAAGCTAGTGCACACGGCATAAACAGACACATGGCTTGTACAGACAGCACATAATGACTCGTGGCACGAACAGACACAATATAGCGATACGTGCCTTTTACAGACAGCATATACAGACACAGGGCTCGTACAGACAGCATATACAAAAATATGGCTTGTGCAGACAGCATGTACAGACGCATGACTCGTACAGACAGCATATACAGAGACATAGCTTTTACATACACATTACTCGAATATATATATATATATATATATATATATATATATATATATATATATATATATATATATATATATATATATATATATATATATATATATATAATGGAAATGGCGAATAGTTTGAATGAACGAAAGATATATATATATATATATATATATATATATATATATATATATATATATATATATATATATATATATATATATATATATATATATATATATATATATATATATATATATATATATATATATATCTGGCAGCGGATGGAACCATGGAAGCGGAAGTGAATCATAGGGTGGGGGAGGGGGCGAAAATCCTGGGAGCCTTGAAGAATGTGTGGAAGTCGAGAACATTATCTCGGAAAACAAAAATGGGTATGTTTGAAGGAATAGTGGTTCCAACAATGTTGTATGGTTGCGAGGCGTGGACTATGGATAGAGTTGTGCGCAGGAGGATGTGTGCTGGAAATGAGATGTTTGAGGACAATGTGTGGTGTGAGGTGGTTTGATCGAGTAAGTAATGTAAGGGTAAGAGAGATGTGTGGAAATAAAACGAGTGTGGTAGAGAGAGCAGAGGAGGGTGTTTTGAAATGGTTTGGTCACATGGAGAGAATGAGTGGGGAAAGATTGACAAAGAGAATATACATGTCAGAAGTGGAGGGAACGAGGAGAAGTGGGAGACCAAATTGGAGGTGGAAAGATGGAGTGAAAAAGATTTTGAGTGATCGGGGCCTGAACATGCAGGAGGGTGAAAGGCGTGCAAGGAATAGAGTGAATTGGAACGATGTGGTATACCGGGGTCGACGTGCTGTCAGTGGATTGAACCAGGGCATGTGAAGCGTCTGGGGTAAACCATGGAAAGTGTGTGGGGCCTGGATGTGGAAAGGGAGCTGTGGTTTCGGTGCATTATTACATGACAGCTAGAGACTGAGTGTGAACGAATGGAGCCTTTGGTGTCTTTCCTAGCGCTACCTCGCACACATGAGGGGGGAGGGGGTTGTTATTCCATGTGTGGCGGTGTGGCGATGGGAACAAATAAAGGCAGACAGTATGAATTATGTACATGTGTATATATGTATATGTCTGTGTGTGTATATATATGTGTACATTGAGATGTATAGGTATGTATATTTGCGTGTGTGGACGTGCATGTATATACATGTGTATGTGGGCGGGTTGGGTCATTCTTTCGTCTGTTTCCTTGCGCTACCTCGCTAACGCGGGAGACAGCGACAAAACAAAATAAATAAATAAAATAAATATATATACATATATATATATATATATATATATATATATATATATATATATATATATATATATATATAAAACAGCTTATACAGATACATGGCGTGTACAGACATTTGACTTGTACAGACAGCATATTAAAAACGTATGGCACTTACAAACAGCATATACAGATACAAGACTCGTACAGACAGCATTAACAGACATTTGGCTAGTACAGACGGCATGTACAGAAAAATAACTTGTACAGACAGCATATACAGCCACATTGCTTGCACCGACACGTGACTCGTACAGACTGCATATACAGATATATGGCTTGTACAGATAGCATATACAGATACATCCCTCGAACAGACAGCATATACAGGCACAGGGATTGTACAGATAGCATATAGAGACAAATAACTTGTAGCGACAGCATATAGAGTCAAATAAATTGTACAGACAGCATATAGAGATACATGGCTGGTACAGACAAGGTACACACACAATGCTTGTGCAGACATCATATATAGACAGTGAATCGAACAGACAATATATACAGACACATGGCTTCTACAAACAGCATATATAGACACATCGCTGGTACATACAGCATACAGAGATATTTGGCTTGTACAGAAAGCATATACAGAGATATCGCTCGCAGAGATAGCATAAAAACACACGTGGCAGGTACAGACAATATATACAGATACATGGTTTGTAGAGACTGCGTATATAGATACATGGCTCGTACAGACAGCATATGCAGACACAGGGTTTGTACAGACAGCATATACAGACACATTGCTCGTAGAGACAGCATTTTTAGACACATTAACTATACAGACATCATAAACAGATACATGGCGTGTACAGACAGAACATACAGACAAATAACTTTCACAGACAGCATATATAGGCACATGGCACTTAAGGACAGCATATACAGATACCTGGCTTGTACAGACAGCATATACAAATTGATGGCGCTTGGAGACAGAGTGTATAGACAGGTTTCTCTTACATACAGCATATGCAGACACATGGCTTGTACAGAGAGCATATACAGACATATGGCTTGTACAGACAGCATATACAGACACATGGCTTGTACACACAGTACATACAGATATATTGGTCGCACAGACAGCATATACAGACATATGGCTTGTACAGACAGGATATACAGACATCGTTCGTACAAACAGCGTATACAGACACATGACATGTACAGAGAGCATTTACAGACATATCGCTCGTGCAGACAGCATATGCAGATATATAGGTCGTACACACGACACATATAGACACATGGCTTGTACAGATAGCACATAAAGGCACATGGCACGTACAGACAGCATATACAGATACATGGCTTTTACAGACAGCATATAGAGACACATGGCTCATACAGACAGTATATACAAATATATGAGGCGTAAATACAGAATATCTAGAAACGTGGCTCGTACAAACATCATATACAGGTACATCACTCGTACAGATAGCATAAACAGACACATGGCTTATACACAAAGTATATATAAACATATTGCACTTACTGAAGCATATACAGATACATGGCTTTTACAGACAGCATATGTAGACACGAGGCTCGTACAGACATCATATACAAGCACTTCGCTCGTACTGACAGCATATGCAGACGCATGACTTATAGAGACAGCATATGCAGACATATCACTCAGAAACAGCATGGCTTTTACAGGCAGTATGACTTTTACTGACAGCATATACAGACACATGGCACGTACAGACAGCATATACAGACATATGGGTTGTACAGGCAGCATATGCAGACGCTTGGCTTGTACAGTACCATTTTCAGACATATCGCTCGTATCGCAAGTATATGCAGACATTACATATACAGACACATGGCTCCTACAGACAGCATATACAGACGTATGGATTGTACAGACAGCAAATACAGACTCATGGCTTGTACAGACAGCAAATACAGACTCATGGCTTGTACAGACAGCAAATACAGACTCATGGCTTGTACAGACAGCAAATACAGACTCATGGCTTGTAGAGATAACATATTAAGACACATGACACGTACAGACAGCATATACAGACAGATGACTCGTACAGACAGCATATACAGACACATGGCTTGTACAGACAGCATATAAAGACACATAGCACGTATAGCCAGCATGTACAGACAAATGACTCATGCAGACAGCATATATAGACACATGGCTTCTACAGACAGTATATACAGGCACATGATTTCTACAGACAGGATATGCAGACATTTGGCTTCTACAGAGAGCACATACAGACACATGGCTTCTACAGACAGCATATACAGACACACGGCTTCTATAGAAAGCATATACAGACGCATGGCTTCTACAGAAAGCATATACAGACGCATGGCTTCTACAGACAGCATATACAGACGCATGGCTTCTACAGAAAGCATATACAGACGCATGGCTTCTACAGACAGCATATATAGACAGATGACTCGTAGAGACAGCATATACAGACACATGGCTTACATAGACAGCATATACAGACACATGGCTTATATAGATAGTATATACAGACACATGGCTTGCATAGACAGCATATACAGACACATGGCTTATATAGACAGTATATACAGACACATGGCTTATATAGACAGTATATACAGACACATGGCTTATATAGACAGCATATACAGACACATGGCTTATATAGACAGTATATACAGACACATGGCTTATATAGACAGTATATACAGACACATGGCTTATATAGACAGTATATACAGACACATGGCTGGAGACCGGCAGTCATAGGTCGTCGTGAGGCCGTAGGTCACCCCGGGGAGGATGTACGTACCACAACACGCGGCCACCACCAGCCAGGCTAACGGGACGTAGTTCGCGTAACGGGTTCCGCCCCGCTTTGCCCCCCCCAACCTCCCCCTCACCCCCCACATACCCTCCCCTTCTTCCCTCAACCGTCCCCCCTCCCCCACCCACCGTCCTCTTCTCTTTCGTCAAGAATGTGGGTAGCGGTGGCGGCGGTGGCGGTGGCGGCGGTGGCGGCGGCGGTGGCGGTGGCGTGGTGGCGGTGGCGGCGGTGGCGGCGGCAATGGTGGAGGGCAGCGGCGGCGGCGGCGGCGGCGGCCCAGCGTTTCCTCGTGGTCTTCAACCACGAGAAGTGAACGTGGAGAGTGAGGAGGGATCCTCTCCACACTTGGCGAGAGAGGTGAACATGGTGAGTGAGGAGGGATCCTCTCCACACTTGGCGAGAGAGAACATGGAGAGTGAGGAGGGATCCTCTCCACACTTGGCGAGAGAGGTGAACGTGGAGGGTGAGGAGGGATCTCTCCACACTTAGCGAGAGAGGTGAACATGTGATTTAGGAGGGATCTTCTCCACACTTGGCGAGAGAGATGAACATGGTAGATGAGGAGGGATCCTCTCCACACTTGGCGAGAGAGAACATGGTGAGTGAGGAGGGATCCTCTCCACACTTGGCGAGAGAGGTGAACATGGTGATTGAGGAGGGATCTTCTCCACACTTGGCGAGAGAGGTGAACATGGAGAGTGAGGAGGGATCTCTCCACACTTGGCGAGAAGGTGAACTGGATGAGGAGGGATCCTCCACACTGCGAAGAGTGAACATGGATAGAGATCTCTCCACTGGAGAGTACTGGATGAGAGGATCTTCTCCACACTTGGCGAGAGAGGTGAACATGGAGAGTGAGGAGGGATCCTCTCCACACTTGGCGAGAGAGAACATGGTGAGTGAGGAGGGATCCTCTCCACACTTGGCGAGAGATGGGAACATGGTGAGTGAGGAGGGATCTTCTCACACTTGCGAGAGAGGTAGACATTGTGAGTGAGGAGATCTTCTCCACACTTGGCGAGAGAGGTGAACATGGTGAGTGAGGAGGGATCCTCTCCACACTTGGCGAGAGAGGTGAACATGGTGAGTGAGGAGGGATCCTCTCCACACTTGGCGAGAGAGGGTGAACATGGTGAGTGAGGAGGGATCCTCTCCACACTTGGCGAGAGAGGTGAACATGGTGGAGAGTGAGAGGGATCTTCTCCACACTTGGCGAAGAGGTGACATGGTGATTGAGGAGGGATCCTCTCCACACTTGGCGAGAGAGGTGAACATGGTGATTGAGGAGGGATCCTCTCCACACTTGGCGAGAGAGGTGAACATGGTGATTGAGGAGGGATCTTCTCCACACTTGGCGAGAGAGGTGAACATGGTGATTGAGGAGGGATCCTCTCCACACTTGGCGAGAGAGGTGAACATTGTGATTGAGGAGGGATCTTCTCCACCACTTGGCGAGAGAGGTGAACATGGAGTGGAGGAGGATCCTCTCCACCTGCGAAGGGAACATGTGATGAGGATCTTCTCACACTTGGCGAGAGAGGTGAAAGGTGATTGAGGAGGGATCTCTCCACACTTGGCGGAGAGTGACTGGAGGTGAGGAGGATCCTCTCCACATTGGCGAGAGAGTGAACATGGTGATGAGGAGGATCTTCCACACTGGCGAGAGAGTGTGAACATGGAGAGTGAGAGGATCCTCTCACACTGCGAGAGGGTGAACAGTGAGTGAGAGGATCTCTCCACCTGGCGAGAAGTAACTGGATGAGAGGGATCTTCACCTTGGCGAGAGAGGTGACATGGTATGGGAGACCCACACTGGAGAGTGAATGGTAAGGGATCTCTCCACACTTGCGAAGAAATGTGATGAGGATTCTACCTTGGCGAGAGTGAACTGGGATGGGGGGATCCTCCTTGGCGAAGAGTACATGAGTGGGGACTCACACTGCGAGAGTAACTGGTGATGAGGAGGGATCCTCACATGGAGAGAGGACATGGTATTGAGGAGGATTCACACTTGGCGAGAGATGAACATGGGAGATTTCCCACTTGCGAAGACATGGATGGGGACCTCCACTTGCGAGGGTGAACTGTTGAGAGGTCTCCACTTGCGAGAAGGGACTGGTGATAGAGCTTCACATTGCAGGAGAATGGGTGAGAGGATCCACTGAGTGAACATGTGAGGGGGTCTTCTCCACACTTGCAGTAATATACTCCAATTGCGAACTGGTATGAGGAGGATCTCTCCCATTGCGAGAGAGGAAGTGATGAGGTCTTCTCACACTTGCGAAGAGGGAACGATGAGGAGGATCCCACCTGCGAGAGTGACATGGATGAGGGTCTCCACATTGAGATGAACATGGATGGGTCTCACCTGCGAGAGGAACATGGATGAGGAGGTCCTCTCCCACTTGCAAGAGAACGGGATGAGAGGATCTTCCACTTGGCGAAGAGAACATGGGATGAGGATTTCACATGGCGAGAGAGGTGACAGGATGAGAGGGATTCTCCAACTTGCGAAGAGTGAATGATGAAGGATCCTCCACTGGAAGTAAGTGTGAGAGGTCTCTCACTGCGAAAGTACATGGGTGAGAGGTCTCTCAACTGCAGTGAACATGGATAGAATCTCTCCACTTGGAGAGGTGACATGTGATTGAGGGTTCAACTTGCGAGGCTCCACCTTGGAGAGAGGTGATGGTTTGAGGGGGATCTTTCACTTGCGGAGAGGTGAACGGGATGGGAGGATCTTCTCAACTTGGGAGAGAGGTGAAATGGTGGTAGGAGGTCCCTCCCCACTTGCGGAAAGTGAATTGAGGGGGGATCTTTCACACTGGGAGAGAGGAACATGGAATGAGGAGGATCTCTCCACTGGCGAAGAGAACTGGTGATGAGAGGATCTCACACTTGCGAGAGGGTGACATGGTGTTGAGGGGGTCTTCCCACTTGCAGAGAGTGACTGGATGAGGGTCTTCTCAATTAGCGGAGAGAACATGGTGATGAGGAGGATCTTCCACTTGCGAAGAGGTGAAATGGTGATTGAGGAGTCTCACACTGGCGGAGTGAAATGGAGGTGGGGGTTTCAACTGCGAAGAGGTGAATGGTGTGGGAGGGATCTCCACTTGGCGAGGAGGTGAACATGGTTGGGAGGGATCTTCTCCACATGGCGAAGAGGTGAACATGGAGAGTGGGGATTTTCACATTAGCGAGAGAGGTGAATGTATTGAGAGATCCTCCCATTGCGAGGAGTGAACTGGGATTGAGGGGGTTCCACTTGGGAGGAGGGAACATGGAGAGTGGGAGGTTCCACCTAGCGAGAGAGGTGACAGGTTTGGGAGGGATCTCACAGGCGGGAGGTGAGGGATGAGGGGATCTTCTCAACTGCGGAGTGAACAGGAGAGTGGGAGGGATTTCCCACTTAGAGAGAGTGAACAGGGAGTGAGGGGGATCCTCTCCACACTTAGCGAGAGAGGTGAACATGGTGATTGAGGAGGGATCCTCTCCACACTTGGCGAGAGAGGTGAACATGGTGAGTGAGGAGGGATCCTCTCCACACTTGGCGAGAGAGGTGAACATGGTGAGTGAGGAGGGATCCTCTCCACACTTGGCGAGAGAGGTGAACATGGTGAGTGAGGAGGGATCCTCTCCACACTTGGCGAGAGAGGTGAACATGGTGAGTGAGGAGGGATCCTCTCCACACTTGGCGAGAGAGGTGAACATGGTGAGTGAGGAGGGATCCTCTCCACACTTGGCGAGAGAGGTGAACATGGAGAGTGAGGAGGGATCCTCTCCACACTTGGCGAGAGAGGTGAACATGGTGAGTGAGGAGGGATCCTCTCCACACTTGGCGAGAGAGGTGAACATGGTGAGTGAGGAGGGATCCTCTCCACACTTGGCGAGAGAGGTGAACATGGTGAGTGAGGAGGGATCCTCTCCACACTTGGCGAGAGAGGTGAACATGGAGAGTGAGGAGGGATCCTCTCCACACTTGCCGAGAGAGTTGAACGTGGAGGGTGAGGAGGGACTCCCTCCACACTTGCCGAGAGAGTTGAACGTGGAGGGTGAGGAGGGACTCCCTCCACACTTGCCGAGAGAGTTGAACGTGGAGATTTCATTGATTTGCGCCGGTAACTCAGGCAAGTTTATTGTGGACGTCGCGAATGAGGAGGGATGCTCCCCACACTCGAAGAGATTAGTGAATGTTAAGAGATACAAAGATACGCAGACCACACAGACCCAAGGTCCAAGCAAGGTGGTCTGACCTTAGCATTACTTAGAAGAAACATAGTCCTCATAATAACAATGGTAGAAAAGAATAGCAAAGCTAATGTTCTCTCTCTCTCCACCTTACACTCCATCCGGCAACACACCGGACGGAAAACAGAAAAGAAAATACCTTGCATGATTATTATACCTGAAGAAAATTCTTATAAGAAAGTATAAAGGTATAATGAATATGTCATGCATCCCATCAATGAAGACATGCATCCCTTAACCTTTCGTTGTAAAGACAATGCTGAGGATGAATTTGATCTCCAGCCTCTCGACTTACCATGCCTATATTATTCCTGCTATTGAAGAATGATACAATCATTCCTACTTACTCGCTCAAAGCAGGTGACATGGGTTAATCAATGTTACCTCAGCATGGTCAGGGAGATGACATGGGTTAATCAATGTTACCTCAGCATGGTCAGGGAGATGACATGGGTTAATCAATGTTACCTCAGCATGGTCAGGGAGATGACATGGGTTAATCAATGTTACCTCAGCATGGTCAGGGAGATGACATGGGTTAATCAATGTTACCTCAGCATGGTCAGGGAGATGACATGGGTTAATCAATGTTACCTCAGCATGGTCAGGGAGATGACATGGGTTAATCAATGTTACCTCAGCATGGTCAGGGAGATGACATGGGTTAATCAATGTTACCTCAGCATGGTCAGGGAGATGACATGGGTTAATCAATGTTACCTCAGCATGGTCAGGGAGATGACATGGGTTAATCAATGTTACCTCAGCATGGTCAGGGAGATGACATGGGTTAATCAATGTTACCTCAGCATGGTCAGGGAGATGACATGGGTTAATCAATGTTACCTCAGCATGGTCAGGGAGATGACATGGGTTAATCAATGTTACCTCAGCATGGTCAGGGAGATGACATGGGTTAATCAATGTTACCTCAGCATGGTCAGGGAGATGACATGGGTTAATCAATGTTACCTCAGCATGGTCAGGGAGATGACATGGGTTAATCAATGTTACCTCAGCATGGTCAGGGAGATGACATGGGTTAATCAATGTTACCTCAGCATGGTCAGGGAGATGACATGGGTTAATCAATGTTACCTCAGCATGGTCAGGGAGATGACATGGGTTAATCAATGTTACCTCAGCATGGTCAGGGAGATGACATGGGTTAATCAATGTTACCTCAGCATGGTCAGGGAGATGACATGGGTTAATCAATGTTACCTCAGCATGGTCAGGGAGATGACATGGGTTAATCAATGTTACCTCAGCATGGTCAGGGAGATGACATGGGTTAATCAATGTTACCTCAGCATGGTCAGGGAGATGACATGGGTTAATCAATGTTACCTCAGCATGGTCAGGGAGATGACATGGGTTAATCAATGTTACCTCAGCATGGTCAGGGAGATGACATGGGTTAATCAATGTTACCTCAGCATGGTCAGGGAGATGACATGGGTTAATCAATGTTACCTCAGCATGGTCAGGGAGATGACATGGGTTAATCAATGTTACCTCAGCATGGTCAGGGAGATGACATGGGTTAATCAATGTTACCTCAGCATGGTCAGGGAGATGACATGGGTTAATCAATGTTACCTCAGCATGGTCAGGGAGATGACATGGGTTAATCAATGTTACCTCAGCATGGTCAGGGAGATGACATGGGTTAATCAATGTTACCTCAGCATGGTCAGGGAGATGACATGGGTTAATCAATGTTACCTCAGCATGGTCAGGGAGATGACATGGGTTAATCAATGTTACCTCAGCATGGTCAGGGAGATGACATGGGTTAATCAATGTTACCTCAGCATGGTCAGGGAGATGACATGGGTTAATCAATGTTACCTCAGCATGGTCAGGGAGATGACATGGGTTAATCAATGTTACCTCAGCATGGTCAGGGAGATGACATGGGTTAATCAATGTTACCTCAGCGTGGTCAGGGAGATGACATGGGTTAATCAATGTTACCTCAGCATGGTCAGGGAGATGACATGGGTTAATCAATGTTACCTCAGCATGGTCAGGGAGATGACATGGGTTAATCAATGTTACCTCAGCATGGTCAGGGAGATGACATGGGTTAATCAATGTTACCTCAGCATGGTCAGGGAGATGACATGGGTTAATCAATGTTACCTCAGCATGGTCAGGGAGAGATTGATGTTTGAGAAGATAGCTTGATATTCCATTGCATTATGATGATTCATTGAATGACTTTATCAATGACGGAAAATGACAAGTGATGATTAAACCTACTTTTGAAGATATTGAGGGCGTTGTTCTGAACGAGATTTTGTGGAAGCTTATTCCAAGCATCAGTAATGTCGGTGGTAGATACATATTTCGTACAGTCCAGATCAATTCCGTGACCTTTAAGTTTTAACCCAAATTTCTCTCGTTGGTGATAATGCAGGCGTTACTATAAAGATTTGTGCAATATCGACATTGTCTAATCCTTTATGTATTTGAAAGCATTCTATCAATATCCCTCAGATACCCCTATTCCTTAGAGAGAGAGAGAGAGAGAGAGAGAGAGAGAGAGAGAGAGAGAGAGAGAGAGAGAGAGAGAGAGAGAGAGAGAGAGAGAGAGAGAGAGAGAGAGAGAGAGAGAGAGAGAGAGAGAGAGAGAGAGAGAGAGAGAGAGAGAGAGAGAGAGAAATGGAACGATGTGGTATACCAGGGTCGACGCGCTATCATTGAACTGATCCAGGGCATGTGAAACGTCTAGGGTAAACCATGGAAAGTTTTATGGGGCCTAGATGTGGATAGGGAGCTGTGGTTTCGGTGCATTACACATGACAGCTAGAGGCTGAAAGTGAACGACTGTGGGCTTTTTTGTCTGTTTCCTGAGGATACCTCGCTGACGTGGGAAACATCGATCACGTATAATTCACAAATGATATATATATATATTCCTTTATGACCCTTAAATTGGCAAAAAAATGATTCTATTGAATCAAACTCAAACCTCCCCTTAACACCAAGAACCATCTAGTTCTCCCTTTTAGTAATGATTTTTCTTTACTTCCCATGTTGCTTAAACCCTTTAATCTAAACGTTTTCTTCAGCAACAGCAATACTATAAAGAATATGTTAATCAGGAACTCACCAGAAAGCCCTACAGGATGTGTCTATAGAGTACTATGTAAAGATTGTGGTAAGTTTTATGTTGGGCAGACTGGTAAGGATCTTTCTGTTAGACTTAAGCAACATATATGTAGTTTAAGAACGGGACAAGAATTCTACCTTCATTACCACTTTCTCTAAATCGTTAATCAAAGCCCATAATCTGAAATTACGATTTGGATTCCTTAAGAGATGCCTTGATGAACAAGTGATTCCAAGATTTATTCTAACCCAACAATTGTTGCAATTGTCTGGTCGACCATTTGACGATTTTCAAAATTACACTAAATGAACTAAAGAAGATTGAAATGGACGAGGCCTTTCGCCTTTCAAGAGAAAAGAAACGCGCCTTTCAAATGGTTATACCGACATAATGGAAGAACCGTTTGTTGGACTACTGCTATGATAGATTAAAAAGTGAAAGGAGTAGACTTCAAAGGAAACTGAGCTGTAAGTTTGACCATCTCATCTAAAACAGTGACTGGACTAAGAACACAAACCCTTCCTTTGTGGTAAACCTGTCCAATAAATAACTGGACAAGGATTCCCTGTGCGCTCTAGGCTACGGATTGAGTTTTGTCTGCTCTAACAGGGAAGCCAGCTGTGTTGACATCACAAAGTCTTTCCATAATTCAGAAAAATACAGTAAATTATCTAATGATAAAGTCATCATCTGTAAAGGTTTAGTGTATGCCAGTTTGTCAAAACCAGGGAATACTAATTGTTCTAAAAGGTCTATAAGAGCTATCAACAATTTGAGAAACGATAATGATATACATATTGTTAAAGTAGATAAAGCCGACACAGTTGTGATTAGGAACAAAAGTAATTGTTTCCCTAAAATGATTGATCTTCTAAGTGATGACACAACATACTTTAAACTCAGTAAGAATCCCCATGTAGCACTCACTTCTCATTTTGATAAAGAATTGAAGTTGTTGTTAAAAGGTAATGGTTCTCTTATCAAATGTTTGTCAACTATGTCCCCTTCATTGCCATATATGTATGGACTTATCATAATACATAAGCCAAATTTTCCAGCAAGACCTATAGTGAGTTCAGTAGGCTCCATCACATATGAATCGTCAAAATGGTTAGTTTCTTTATTAAGCCCTTTAATGGGTAATAATATCAAATTCTAATATCATAAACAATGTAGATTTAATAAACAAGCTTAATGATGTTAATGCTGATTTTGATTCTAAACTAATTAGCTTAATAAACGTTTCATCTCTGTTCACAAAAGTTCCAGTCCAGTTTTGGTCCCCAAACTATAAAAAAGACGAGGAAAAATTAGAACAAGTACAAAGACGAGCGACAAAATTGATCCCATCTCTTAGAAATCTGGCATACGAAGAGAGGCTAAAACGATTGGATCTCTTCTCCCTTAACCAACGTAGACTTCGCGGCGACTTAATCCAAGTGTTCAAAATTCTGAACAGGTTCGATAAAGTAAACCTCGAGCATCTTGTCGAAATACAAGAAAATATGGTTACCAGAACGAATGGAATAAAACTCAAAGCTAAAAGATGTTGTACGAAGGTGGGGAAAAGCTTCTTTTTCTATAGGTGTGTTGAGCACTGGAATAAGTTACCGTCAGACGTAGTACATGCTAAAAGTATGAATTCTTTCATAAGTCGTTTAGGCAAATATTCTATGAATTGACGTATACTTTGAGAAAAACGCCAGAAATAGAAATATAAAAAAAACAGCGGTAACGGAGACACTAATGTGCAACAGCGGGGAGTCGGTGATAGCTTCACATGTACTGATGAGAATTACATTAATTTGTCAAGTGAAATAATCTTTCTTTTTTTCAGACAACTCGGTCGTGAGCCAATCAGGCCTCCTGTTGTCTGTCTGTCTCATGGAAACTTATGTAAACTCATACCTATTCAAAATCTATATTCATGTATTAGATAATACTCATTTACCTGTTTGAAAGTCTATTCATATTTAATTGAAAAAATTGTGCATAAAAGACAGTGTATTTCAGTTTTATGAAAAACACTACTTTCAGAAATTTGGTATGGTATTAGGTAACCATCTCTCACCATGTATTAAGTAATCTTTACGTGGAATTCATCGAAATAAAGTTACCAATGGGTATCTTACCCTCTAATACAACTTGGTTCGGGTATATATATATATATATATATATATATATATATATATATATATATATATATATATATATATATATATATATATATATATATATCTTTTTTTTTCAAACTATTCGCCATTTCCCGCGTCAGCGAGATATCGTTAAGAACAGAGGACTGGGCCGTTGAGGGAATATCCTCACCTGGCCCCTTTCTCTGTTCCTTTTTTTTGGGGGGGAAAATTGAAAAAAAAAACGAGAGGGGAGGATTTCCAGCCCCCAGCTCCCTACCCTGTTAGTCGCCTTCTACGAAACGCAGGGAATACGTGGGAAGAATTCTTTGTCCCCTATCCCCAGGTATAATATATATATATATATATATATATATATATATATATATATATATATATATATATATATATATATATATATATATATATATATATATATATATATATATATATATATATATATATATATATATATATACATATATGTATACATATATGTATATATATATTTTTTTTTTTTTTTTTTTTTTTTTTTATACTTTGTCGCTGTCTCCCGCGTTTGCGAGGTAGCGCAAGGAAACAGACGAAAGAAATGGCCCAACCCCCCCCCCCCCCCATACACATGTACATACACACGACCCAGACACGCAAATATACATACCTACACAGCTTTCCATGGTTTACCCCAGACGCTTCACATGCCTTGCTTCAATCCACTGACAGCACGTCAACCCCTGTATACCACATCGACTCCAATTCACTCTATTCCTTGCCCTCCTTTCACCCTCCTGCATGTTCAGGCCCCGATCACACAAAATCTTTTTCACTCCATCTTTCCACCTCCAATTTGGTCTCCCTCTTCTCCTCGTTCCCTCCACCTCCGACACATATATCCTCTTGGTCAATCTCTCCTCACTCATTCTCTCCATGTGCCCAAACCATTTCAAAACACCCTCTTCTGCTCTCTCGACCACGCTCTTTTTATTTCCACACATCTCTCTTACCCTTACGTTACTTACTCGATCAAACCACCTCACACCACACATTGTCCTCAAACATCTCATTTCCAGCACATCCATCCTCCTGCGCACAACTCTATCCATAGCCCACGCCTCGCAACCATACAGCATTGTTGGAACCACTATTCCTTCAAACATACCCATTTTTGCTTTCCGAGATAATGTTCTCGACTTCCACACATTTTTCAAGGCTCCCAAAATTTTCGCCCCCTCCCCCACCCTATGATCCACTTCCGCTTCCATGGTTCCATCCGCTGACAGATCCACTCCCAGATATCTAAAACACTTCACTTCCTCCAGTTTTTCTCCATTCAAACTCACCTCCCAATTGACTTGACCCTCAACCCTACTGTACCTAATAACCTTGCTCTTATTCACATTCACTCTTAACTTTCTTCTTCCACACACTTTACCAAACTCAGTCACCAGCTTCTGCAGTTTCTCACATGAATCAGCCACCAGCGCTGTATCATCAGCGAACAACAACTGACTCACTTCCCATATATATATATATATATATATATATATATATATATATATATATATATATATATATATATATATATATATATATGCATAGTGCCATTGTACAAAGGCAAAGGGGATAAGAGTGAGTGCTCAAATTTCAGAGGTATAAGTTTGTTGAGTATTCCTGGTAAATTATATGGGAGGGTATTGATTGAGAGGGTGAAGGCATGTACAGAGCATCAGATTTGGGAAGAGCAGTGTGGTTTCAGAAGTGGTAGAGGATGTGTGGATCAGGTGTTTGCGTTGAAGAATGTATGTGAGAAATACTTAGAAAAGCAAATGGATTTGTATTTAGCATTTATGGATCTGGAGAAGGCATATGATAGAGTTGATAGAGATGCTCTGTGGAAGGTATTAAGAATATATGGTGTGGGAGGCAAGTTATTAGAAGCAGTGAAAAGTTTTTATCGAGGATGTAAGGCATGTGTACGTGTAGGAAGAGAGGAAAGTGATTGGTTCTCAGTGAATGTAGGTTTGCGGCAGGGGGTGTGTGATGTCTCCATGGTTGTTTAATTTGTTTATGGATGGGGTTGTTAAGGAGGTGAATGCAAGAGTTTTGGAAAGACGGGCAAGTATGAAGTCCGTTGGGGATGAAAGAGCTTCGGAAGAGAGTCAGTTGTTGTTCGCTGATGATACAGCGCTGGTGGCTGATTCATGTGAGAAACTGCAGAAGCTGGTGACTGAGTTTGGTAAAGTGTGTGAAAGAAGAAAGTTAAGAGTAAATGTGAATAAGAGCAAGGTTATTAGGTACAGTAGGGTTGAGGGTCAAGTCAATTGGGAGGTAAGTTTGAATGGAGAAAAACTGCAGGAAGTAAAGTGTTTTAGATATTTGGGAGTGGATCTGGCAGCGGATGGAACCATGGAAGCGGAAGTGGATCATAGGGTGGGGGAGGGGGTGAAAATTCTGGGAGCCTTGAAGAATGTGTGGAAGACGAGAACATTATCTCGGAAAACAAAAATGGGTATTTTTGAAGGAATAGTGGTTCCACCAATGTTGTATGGTTGCGAGGCGTGGGCTATGGATAGAGTTGTGCGCAGGAGGATGGATGTGCTGGAAATGAGATGTTTGAGGACAATGTGTGGTGTGAGGTGGTTTGATCGAGTAAGTAACGTAAGGGTAAGAGAGATGTGTGGAAATAAAAAGATCGTGGTTGAGAGAGCAGAAGAGGGTGTTTTGAAATGGTTTGGGCACATGGAGAGAATGAGTGAGGAAAGATTGACCAAGAGGATATATGTGTCGGAGGTGGAGGGAACGAGGAGAAGTGGGAGACCAAATTGGAGGTGGAAAGATGGAGTGAAAAAGATTTTGTGTGATCGGGGCCTGAACATGCAGGAGGGTGAAAGGAGGGCAAGGAATAGAGTGAATTGGATCGATGTGGTATACCGGGGTTGACGTGCTGTCAGTGCATTGAATCAGGGCATGTGAAGCGTCTGGGGTAAACCATGGAAAGCTGTTTAGGTATGTATAATTGCGTGTGTGGACGTATGTATATACATGTGTATGGGGGTGGGTTGGGCCATTTCTTTCGTCTGTTTCCTTGCGCTACCTCGCAAACGCGGGAGACAGCGACAAAGCAAAATATATATATATATATATATATATATATATATATATATATATATATATATATATATATATATATATATATATATATATATATATAGATGTTCTAGAAGGAGGTAAATAAAGTGCGTAAGACAAGGGAGCAAATGGGAACTTCAGTGAAGGGCGCAAATGGGGAGGTGATAACAAGTAGTGGTGATGTGAGAAGGAGATGGAGTGAGTATTTTGAAGGTTTGTTGAATGTGTTTGATGATAGAGTGGCAGATATAGAGTGTTTTGGTCGAGGAGGTGTGCAAAGTGAGAGGGTTAGGGAAAATGATTTGGTAAACAGAGAAGAGGTAGTAAAAGCTTTGCGGAAGATGAAAGCCGGCAAGGCAGCAGGTTTGGATGGTATTGCAATGGAATTTATTAAAAAAGGGGGTGACTGTATTGTTGACTGGTTGGTAAGGTTATTTAATATATGTATGACTCATGGTGAGGTGCCTGAGGATTGGCGGAATGCGTGCATAATGCCATTGTACAAAGGCAAAGGGGATAAGAGTGAGTGCTCAAATTACAGAGGTATAGGGGAGAAAGAATACTTCCCATGTATTCCCTGCGTGTCGTAAAAGGCGACTAAAAGGGAAGGGAGCGGGGGGCTGGAAATCCTCCCCTCTCATTTTTGATTTTCCAAAGGAAGGAACAGAGATGGGGCCAAGTGGGGATTTCCCTCAAAGGCTCAGTCCTCTGTTCCTAAAGCTACCTCGCTACCGCGGGAAATGGCGAATAGTATGAAAAAAAAAAAAAAAAAAAAAAGTTTGTTGAGTATTCCTGGTAAATTATATGGGAGGGTATTGATTGAGAGGGTGAAGGCATGTACAAAGCATCAGATTGGGGAAGAGCAGTGTGGTTTCAGAAGTGGTAGAGGATGTGCGGATCAGGTGTTTGCTTTGAAGAATGTATGTGAGAAATACTTAGAAAAGCAAATGGATTTGTATGTAGCATTTATGGATATATATATATTCTTTCTTTCTTTCTTTCAAACTATTCGCCATTTCCCGCATTAGCGAGGTAGCGTTAAGAACAGAGGACTGGGCCTTTGAGGGAATACCCTCACCTGGCCCAATTCTCTGTTCCTTCTTTTGGAAAAAAAAAAAAAAAAAAAAAAAAAAAAACGAGAGGGGAGGATTTCCAGCCCCCCGCTCCCTCCCCTTTTAGTCGCCTTCTACGACACGCAGGGAATACGTGGGAAGTATTCTTAATCCCCTATCCCCAGGGATAATATATATATATATATATATATATATATATATATATATATATATATATATATATATATATATATATATATATATATATATATATATATATATATATTTTTTATACTTTGTCGCTGTCTCCCGCGTTTGCGAGGTAGCGCAAGGAAACAGACGAAAGAAATGGCCCAACCCCCCCCATACACATGTATATACATACGTCCACACACGCAAATATACATACCTACACAGCTTTCCATGGTTTACCCCAGACGCTTCACATGCCTTGATTCAATCCACTGACAGCACGTCAACCCCGGTATACCACATCGCTCCAATTCACTCTATTCCTTGCCCTCCTTTCACCCTCCTGCATGTTCAGGCCCCGATCACACAAAATCTTTTTCACTCCATCTTTCCACCTCCAATTTGGTCTCCCTCTTCTCCTTGCTCCCTCCACCTCCGACACATATATCCTCTTGTTCAATCTTTCCTCACTCTTCCTCTCCATGTGCCCAAACCACATATATATATATATATATATATATATATATATATATATATATATATATATATATATATATATATATATATATATATATATATATATACATATATATATATATATATATATATATATATATATATATATATATATATATATATATATATATATATATATATATATATATATATATATATATATATATTTAACTTTCTAAAAGGGGAAACAGAAGGAGGAATCACACGAGGTGCTCATCCTCCCCGAAGGCTCAGATTGGGGTGTCTGATTGTGTGTGGATGTAACCAAGATGAGAAAAAGAAGGGATAGATAGTGTGTTTGAGGAAAGGAACCTGGATGTTTTGGCTCTGAGCGAAACGAAGCTCAAGGGTAAAGGGGAGGGGTGGTTTGGGAATGTCTTGGGAGTAAAGTCAGGGGTTAGTGAGAGGACAAGAGCAAGGGAAGGAGTAGCCTGAAACAGGAGTGGTGGGAGTATGTGATAGAGTGACAGAAAGTAAACTCTTCACTGATATGGGTAAAACTGAAAGTTGATGGAGAGAGATGGGTGATTATTGGTGCATATGCACCTGGGCATGAGAAGAAAGATCGTGGGAGGCAATTGTGTTGGGAACAGCTGAGTGAGTGTGTAAGTTGTTTTGATGCACGAGACCGGGTTATAGTGATGGGTGATTTTAATGCAAAGGTGAGTAATGTGGCAGTTGAGAGAATAATTAGTGTACATGGGGTGTTCAGTGTTGTAAATGGAAATGGTGAAGAGCTTGTAGATTTAAGTGCTGAAAAAGGACTGGTGATTGGGAATGCCTGATTCAAAAAGAGAGATATACATAAGTATACGTATGCAAGTAGGAGAGATGGTCAGAGAGCGTCATTGGATTACGTGTTAATTGATAGGCGCGCGAAAGAGAGACTTTTGGATGTTAATGTGCTGAGAGGTGCAAATAGAGGGATGTCTGATCATTATCTTGTGAAGGTGAAGGTGAAGATTTGTAGAGGTTTTCAGAAAAGAAGAGAAAATGTTGGAGTGAAAAGAGTGGTGAGAGTAAGTGAGCTTGGGAAGGAGACTTGTGTGAGGAAGTACCAGGAGAGACTGATTGCAGAATGGAAAAAGGTGAGAACAAAGGAGGTAAGGGAAGTGGGGAAGGAATGGGATTTATTTAGGGAAGCAGTGATGACTTGCGCAAAAGATGCTTGTGGCATGAGAAGCGTGGGAGGTGGGCAGATTAGAAAGGGTATTGAGTGGTGGGATGAAGAAGTAATATTATTAGTGAAAGAGAAGAGAGAGGCATTTGGACGATTTTTGTTGGGAAATAATGCAAATGAGTGGAATATGTATAAAAGAAAGAGGCAGGAGGTCAAGAGAAAGGTGAAAGAGGTGAAAAAGAGGGCAAATGTGTGTTGGGGTGAGAGAGTATCAGTGAATTCTAGAGAAAATATAAAGATGTTGTGGAAGGAGGTAAATAAAGTGCGTAAGACAAGGAAGCAAATGGGAATTTCAGTGAAAGGGGCTAATGGGGAGGTGATAACAAGAAGTGGTGATGTGAGAAGGAGATGGAGTGAGTATTTTGAAGGTTTGTTGAATGTGTTTGATGATAGAGTGTCAGATATAGGGTGTTTTGGTCGAGGTGGTGTGCAAAGTGAGAGGGTTAGGGAAAATTATTTGGTAAACAGAGAATAAGCAGTAAAAGTTTTGCGGAAGATGAAAGCCGGCAAGGCATCGGGTTTGGATGGTATTGCAGTGAAATTTATTAAAACAGGGGGTGACTGTATTGTTGACTGGTTGGTAAGGTTATCTAATGTATGTATGACTCATGGTGATGTGCCTGAGAATTGGCGGAATTCTTGCATAGTGCCATTGTACAAAGGCAAAGGGGATAAAAGTGAGTGCTCAAATTATAGAGGTATAGGTTGTTGAGTATTCCTGGGAAATTATATGGGAGGGTATTGATTAAGAGGGTGAAGGCATGTACAGAGTATCAGATTGGGGAAGGGCAGTGTGGTTTCAGAAGTGATAGAGGATGTGTGGATCAGGTGTTTGCTTTGAAGAATGTATGTGAGAAATACTTTGAAAAGCAAATGGATTTGTATGTAGCATTTATGGATCTGGAGAAGGCATATGATACAGTTGATAGGGATGCTCTACGGAAGGTATTAAGAATACTTGGTGTGGGAGGCAAGTTGTTAGAAGCAGTGAAAAGTTTTTATCGAGGATGTAAGGAATGTGTACGTGTAGTAAGAGAGGAAAGTGATTGGTTCTCAGTGAATGTAGGTTTGCGGCAGGGGTATGTGATGTCTCCATGGTTGTTTAATTTGTTTATGGATGGGTTGTTACGAAGGTGAATGAAAGAGTTTTGGAAAGAGAGGCAAGTATGCAGTCTGTTGTGGATGAGAGAACTTGGGAAGTGAGTCAGTCGTTGTTCGCAGATGATACAGCGCTGGTAGCTGATTGATGTGAGAAACTGGAAAAGCTGGTGACTGAGTTTGGTAAAGTGTATGAAAGAAGAAAGTTGAGAGTAAATGTGAATAAGAGCAAGGTTATCAGGTACAGTAGGGTTGTGGGTCAAGTCAACTGGGAGGTAAGGTTGAATGGATAAAAACTGGCGGAAGTGAAGTGTTTTAGATTTCTGGGAGTGGATTTGGCAGCGGATGGAACCATGGAAGCGGAAGTGAATCATTGGGTGGGGAGGGGGCGAAAGTACTGGGAGCGTTGAAGAATGTGTGGAAGTCGAGAACATTATCTCCGAAAGCAAAAAAAGGTATGTTTGAAGGAATAGTGGCTCCAACAATGTTATATGGTTGCGAGGCGTGGGCTATGGATAGAGTTGTGCGGAGAAAGGTGAATGTGCTGGAAATGAGATGTTTGAGGACAATATGTGGTGTGAGGTGGTTTGATCGAGTAAGTTATAATAGGGTAAGAGAGATGTATGGTAATAAAAAGAGCGTGGTTGAGAGCGCAGAAGAGGGTGTTTTGGAATGGTCTGGTCCCATGGAGAGAATGAGTGAGGAAAGATTGACAAAGAGGATATATGTGTCAGAGGTGGAGGGAACGAGGAAAAGTGGGAGACCAAATTGGAGGTGGAAAGATGGAGTGAAAAAGATTTTGAGTGATCGGGGCCTGAACATGCAGGAGGGTGAAAGGCGTGCAAGGAATCGAGTGAATTGGAACGATGTGGTATACCGGGGTCGACGTACTGTCAATGGATTGAATCAGGGCATGTGAAGCGTCTGGGGTAAACCATGGAAAGTTCTGTGGGGCCTGGATGTGGAAAGGGAGCTGTGGTTTCGGTGCATTATTACATGACAGCTAGAGACTAAGTGTGAAGGAATGGGGCCTTTGTTGTCTTTTCCTAAAGCTACCTCGCACACATGAGGGGGAGGGGGTTGTTATTACATGTGCGGCGAGGTGGCGATGGGAATAAAAAATTAGATACTTTATTATGGCGGATAACCAACTACCTACCCTCATGTATCCAAGATATGGTTGTACTTTGTGTAGTGAAGACAATTGAGAAACATCATAAGCCAATATTCCAGTTTCATGATAAGAGAAGTGGACCAGGCGGTATGATACAGTGATTAAATTGATGAAAACTACTATTGACGTTTGTGTAAATAAATTATACATTTCCCTTTTCCATAGCCAGAGGTTGAACCATTATGTGATATTCATTTTTCATTTCATTTCCAGCTAGAAGTTTCAGTTTTCTAATTATTTCTTACATTTTTCATATATATATATTATCCCTGGGGATAGGGGAGAAAGAATACTTCCCACGCATTCCTCACGTGTCGTAGAAGGCGACGAGAGGGGACGGGAGCGGGAGGCCAGAAATCCTCCCCTCCTTGTATTTTAACTTTCTAAAATGGCAAATATATATATGTGTATGTATGTATATATATATATATATATATATATATATATATATATATATATATATATATATATATATATATATATATGTATATATATATATATATATATATATATATTGTTATCCCTGGGGATAGGGGATGAAGAATACTTCCCACGTATTCCCTGCGTGTCGTAGAAGGCGACTAAAAGGGGAGGGAGCAGGAGGCTGGAAATCCTCCTCTCTCGTTTTTTTTTTCTTTTTTTTTAATTTTCCAAAAGAAGGAACAGAGGGGGGCCAGGTGAGGATATTCCACAAAGGCCCAGTCCTCTGTTCTTAACGCTACCTCGCTAATGCGGGAAATGGCGGATAGTTTAAGAGAAGAAGAAAGATATATATATTGTCCCTGGGGGTAGGGGAGAAATAATACTTCCCACGTATTACCTGCGTGTCGTAGAAGGCGACTAAAAGGGGAGGGAGCGGGGGGCTGGAAATCCTCCCTTGTTTTTTTTTTTAATTTTCCAAAAGAAGGAACAGAGAAGGGGGCCAGGTGAGGATATTCCCTCAGAGGTCCAGTCCTCTGTTCTTAACGCTACCTTGTAATGCGGGAAATGACGAATAGTTTGAAAGAAAGAAAAAGAAAAAAAAAAAAAAATATATATATATATATATATATATATATATATATATATATATATATATATATATATATATATATATATATATATATATATATATATATATATATATATATATATATTTTTTTTTTTTTTTTGCTTCGTCGCTGTCTCCTGCGTTTGCTAGGTAGCGCAAGGAAACAGACGAAAGAAATGGCCCAACCCACCCCCATACACATGTATATACATACGTCCACACACGCAAATATACATACCTACACAGCTTTCCATGGTTTACCCCAGACGCTTCACATGCCCTGATTCAATCCACTGACAGCACGTCAACCCCGGTATACCACATCGATCCAATTCACTCTATTCCTTGCCCTCCTTTCACCTTCCTGCATGTTCAGGCCCCGATCACACAAAATCTTTTTCACTCCATCTTTCCACCTCCAATTTGGTCTTCCATTTCTCCTCGTTCCCTCCACCTCCGACACATATATCCTCTTGGTCTCTTGGTCAATCTTTCCTCACTCATTCTCTCCATGTGCCCAAACCATTTCATAACACCCTCTTCTGCTCTCTCAACCACGCTCGTTTTATTTCCACACATCTCTCTTACCCTTACGTTACTTACTCGATCAAACCACCTCACACCACACATTGTCCTCAAACATCTCACTTCCAGCACATCCATCCTCCTGCGCACAACTCTATCCATAACCCACGCCTCGCAACCATACAACATTGTTGGAACAACTATTCCTTCAAACATACCCATTTTTGCTTTCCGAGATAATGTTCTCGACTTCCACACATTCTTCAAGGCTCCCAGAATTTTCGCCCCCTCCCCCACCCTATGATCCACTTCCGCTTCCATGGTTCCATCCGCTGCCAGATCCACTCCCAGATATCTAAAACACTTCACTTCCTCCAGTTTTTCTCCATTCAAACTTACCTCCCAATTGACTTGACCCTCAACCCTACTGTACCTTATAACTTTGCTCTTATTCACATTTACTCCTAACTTTCTTCTTTCACAAACTTTACCAAACTCAGTCACCAGCTTCTGCAGTTTCTCACATGAATCAGCCACCAGCGCTGTATCATCAGCGAACAACAACTGACTCACTTCCCAAGCTCTCTCATCCACAACAGACTTCATACTTGCCCTTCTTTCCAAAACTCTTGCATTCACCTCCCTAACAACCCCATCCATAAACAAATTAAACAACCATGGAGACATCACACACCCCTGCCACAAACCTACATTCACTGAGAACCAATCACTTTCCTCTCTTCCTTCACGTACACATGCCTTACATCCTCGATAAAAACTTTTCACTGCTTCTAACAACTTTCCTCCCACACCATATATTCTTAATACCTTCCACAGAGCATCTCTATCAACTCTATCATATGCCTTTTCCAGATTCAAAAATGCTACATACAAATCCATTTGCTTTTCTAATTATTTCTCACATACATTCTTCAAAGCAAACACCTGATCCACACATCCTCTACCACTTCTGAAACCACACTGCTCTTCCCCAATCTGATGCTCTGTACATGCCTTCACCCTCTCAACCAATACCCTCCCATATAATTTATCAGGAATACTCAACAAACTTATACCTCTGAAATTTAAGCACTCACTCTTATCCCCTTTGCCTTTGTACAATGGCACTATGCACGCATTCCGCCAATCCTCAGGCACCCCACCATGAGTCATACATACATTAAATAACCTTACCAACCAGTCAATAATACAGTCACCTCCTTTTTTAATAAATTCCACTGCAATACCATCCAAACCTTCTGCCTTCCCGGCTTTCATCTTCCGCAAAGCTTTTACTACCTCTTCTCTGTTTACCAAATCATTTTCCCTAACTCTCTCACTTTGCACACCACCTCGACCAAAACACCCTATATCTGCCACTCTATCATCGAACACATTCAACAAACTTTCAAAATACTCACTCCATCTCTTTCTCACATCACCAGTACTTGTTATCACCTCCCCATTTGCGCCCTTCACTGAAGTTCCCATTTGCTTCCTTGTCTTACGCACTTTATTTACCTCCTTCCAGAACATCTTTTTATTCTTCTTAAAATTCAATGAAAGAGAGAGTTTTGGATGTTAATGTGCTCAGAGGTGCAACTGGAGGGATGTCTGATCATTATCTTGTGGAGGCTAAGGTGAAGATCTGTATGGGTTTTCAGAAAAGAAGAGTGAATGTTGGGGTGAAGAGGGTGGTGAGAGTAAGTGAGCTTTGGAAGGAGACTTGTGTGAGGAAGTACCAGGAGAGACTGAGTACAGAATGGAAAAAGGTGAGAGCAATGGAAGTAAGGGAAGTGGGGGAAGAATGGGATGTATTTAGAGAATCAGTGATGGATTGCGCAAAAGATGCTTGTGGCATGAGAAGAGTGGGAGGTGGGTTGATTAGAAAGGGTAGTGAGTGGTGGGATGAAGATGTAAGATTATTAGTGAAAGAGAAGAGAGAGGCATTTGGACGATTTTTGCAGGGAAAAAATGCAATTGAGTGGGAGATGGATAAAAGAAAGAGACAGGAGGTGAAAAAGAGGGCAAATGAGAGTTCGGGTAAGAGAGTATATATATATATATATATATATATATATATATATATATATATATATATATATATATATATATATATATATATATATATATATATATATATATATATATATATATATATATATATTTTTTTTTTTTTTTTTTTTTTTTTTGTCGCTGTCTCCCGCGTTTGCAAGGTGACGCAAGGAAACAGACGAAAGAAATGGCCCAACCCACCCCCATACACATGTATACACATACGTCCACACACGCAAATATACATACCTACACAGCTTTCCATGGTTTACCCCAGACGCTTCACATGCCCTGATTCAATCCACTGACAGCACGTCAACCCCGGTATACCACATCGATCCAATTCACTCTATTCCTTGCCTTCCTTTCACCCTCCTGCATGTTCAGGCCCCGATCACACAAAATCTTTTTCACTCCATCTTTCCACCTCCAATTTGGTCTCCCACTTCTCCTCGTTCCCTCCACCTCCGACACATATATCCTCTTGGTCAATCTTTCCTCACTCATTCTCTCCATGTGCCCAAACCATTTCAAAACACCCTCTTCTGCTCTCTCAACCACGCTCTTTTTATTTCCACACATCTCTCTTACCCTTACGTTACTTACTCGATCAAACCACCTCACACCACACATTGTCCTCAAACATCTCACTTCCAGCACATCCATCCTCCTGCGCACAACTCTATCCATAGCCCACGCCTCGCAACCATACAAAATTGTTGGAACCACTATTCCTTCAAACATACCCATTTTTGCTTTCCGAGATAATGTTCTCGACTTCCACACATTCTTCAAGGCTCCCAGAATTTTCGCCCCCTCCCCCACCCTATTATCCACTTTCGCTTCCATGGTTCCATCCGCTGCCAGATCCACTCCCAGATATCTAAATCACTTTACTTCCTCCAGTTTTTCTCCATTCAAACTTACCTCCCAGTTGACTTGACCCTCAACCCTGCTGTGCCTAATAACCTTGCTCTTATTCACATTTACTCCTAACTTTCTACTTTCACAAACTTTACCAAACTCAGTCACCAGCTTCTGCAGTTTCTCACATGAATCAGCCACCAGCGCTCTATCATCAGCGAACAACTGACTCACTTCCCAAGCTCTCTCATCCCCAACAGACTTTATACTTGCCCCTCTTTCCAAAACTCTTGCATTCACCTCCCTAACAACCCCTATCCATAAACAAATTAAACAACCATGGAGACATCACACACCCCTGCCTCAAACCTACATTCACTGAGAACCAATCATTTTCCTCTCTTCCTACACGTACACATGCCTTACATCCTCGATAAAAACTTTTCACTGCTTCTAAATAAAGTGCGTAAGACAAGGGAGCAAATGGGAACTTCAGTGAAGAGCGCAAATGGGGAGGTGATAACAATTAGTGGTGATGTGAGAAGGAGATGGAGTGAGTATTTTGAAGGTTTGTTGAATGTGTTTGATGATAGAGTGGCAGATATAGGCTGTTTTGGTCGAGGTGGTGTGCA